>NW_010138775.1:0-1340 GCF_000699245.1 Pterocles gutturalis
ACCATCGGCGTCACCATGGGTGTCACCCCCTGGAGGGGTCACCCCGCTCAGGTGCCACCGCGGGAGCTGGGGACGAGATGAAAAGTGTCCCCGGCCCCACGCGTCACCAGTGGCGTGTCCCCAGCGCCCACGCACGCGGCCCCGACGTCACCGATGACACTGATGGCACTGCTGCCATGTGTCCCCGACGCTGGCATCGGGGTGGTGGCACTGCCATGGGGCTCAGCACCCATCTGTGAGGCTCAGCATCCAGCGGTGGGGCTCAGCACCCATCTGTGGGGCTCAGCACCCATCCATGGGGCTCAGCACCCGTCTGTGGGGCTCAGCATCTAGCAGTGGGGCTCAGCATCCGTCTATGGGGGTCAGCACCCATCTATAGGGCTCAGCACCCAACTGTGGGGCTCAGCACCCGTCTATGGGGCTCAGCACCCATCTATAGGGCTCAGCACCCAGCTGTGGGGCTCAGCATGCTTCTACAGGACTCCGCACCCAGCTCTGGGGCTCAGCATCCGTTTATGGGGCTCAGCACCCATCTATAGGGCTCAGCACGCAGATGTGGGGCTCAGCACCCTTCTATGGGGCTCAGCACCCATCTATGGGGCTCAGCACCCAGCTATAGGGCTCAGCACCCAGCTGTGGGGCTCAGCACCCATCTATAGGGCTCAGCACCCATCCATGGGGCTCAGCACCCTTCTATGGGGCTCAACACCCATCCGTGGGGCTCAGCACCTGGCTGTGACGTCACGGGAGCATCTGAATGACGTCGGGTTTGGGGAAAATTCCTGTAATTACTTTTCCATCTGTTAATTATTGCACCAGACAGGTGTACAGGGCGTGGCTGCAATGACACTCACTCCTCGGTGCTGTCACACGCCCGTGGGGGTCTGGACCCCATTGGTGCCACCTCCCATGGAGTGGGTGACCCGGGAACACTGTGACACCGGGAACACTGTGGTCCCACTCCTGGTGACACGAGGGACAGGGTGGTCCCACTCCTGGTGACCACAGGGACACTGTGGTCCCACCGCTGGTGACACTAGGGACAGGGTGGTCCCACTGCTGGTGACACCCAGGGACACTGCTGGTGACAGTGGGGGCACTGGTCCCACTGCTGGTGACACTGGGGAAACTGGTCCCACTCTGGTGACACCGGGGACACTGGTCCCACTCCTGGTGACACTGGGGGCACTGGTCCCACTACTGGTGACACCGGGGACACTGGTCCCACTTCTGGTGACAACAGGGACACTGTCGTCCCACTCCTGGTGACCCCAGGGACACTGGTCCCACTTCTGGTGACAACAGGGACACTGTGGTCTCACTCCTGGTGACACCAGGGA
>NW_010138776.1:0-278 GCF_000699245.1 Pterocles gutturalis
GAGATTTATAACGAGTGATGTAGAAATAAACAGAAAAAAAAAATTTGGCGCGGCAGCTGGTGGTGGGGGAAATTCAATGCAAAAAAAATCAAATTTAAAAAAAAAAAAACCCGGTCATTTTGGGATGGGATTTGGGATGTCTAGTGGCTTTGCCCACGGTGACAAAGCCTGGGATGGTGTCAAGTCCCTTCTGCTGTGCCAGGGTGATGCCCCAGATCCCGCCGGAGCATCCCGGAGCATCCCGGCTGCCTCCCGCCCCGGGGCAAGGACCTTGAGGA
>NW_010138777.1:0-3927 GCF_000699245.1 Pterocles gutturalis
ACACGAATCATAATCGAATATACCACACAAGGAAGAGGCATTGCGTCATCCTCTGCTCTTCAGAGGTGTAGGTGGGACTTCAGTATGTAACATGGAGTCTAGGGGATGCAATGTTTGTATCAGCTGTGTTAGCTTTTGATATTAGGTTGGAAGCCTGTTGATATATCAAAGAAAAAGCAAGGGCAGGGACATTCTGAAAGAACAAATTTTCCAGATGAGGAGGTGGAAAGTGCCCAAGACGCTAGGTGACTCGCTAAATGGCTTTGCATTGTGAGACCATTTTGTAGAGGAAAATTAGATCATAATGTCCTGTTCTGGTTTGAATAAAGAAAAAAAGGAGGTCTTGGATTGCTCTAATTCGTATGGGCTTGTTTTACATTACATGTTTTAAAACGCCGCATTAATGAATCTATTGAGCCAAAGTGCTACTTAGTGTAGCTAAGTAGTGTAGCTACTTACTACTTCCCACATTTTGTGTATTATTGCTAGCTTTGAGTGCACATAGGGGTTCTGGTGGCTCTCCCTAGAGCTTGTGTGTTTGTTTGGAAACCTAAACTCAATGCATTTTCTAACAGGCATGTTGGAGACATGAGAAAATAAGAGGAAGGGGAATATAATGGACTAGAAAAGGGAAGGCGTGAAAAGATGCAGTCAGTCCAAAACCTGAGCAGTAAAAGTGGCTGAAAAAAGGATTTGATTCTGGGAGGTTGATAAAACTGTCAAAGACTGTATTTTAAATTAAAAAAGAGAAAATTGAACTTAGATGCTTAGAAAAGAGCTCAACAAGGATTTTGGCAGTGCAGTAGGCTCCCAGCAGACATCATGGCAGACCAAAGGGAGACAGAAATAATTCGGTGAAGGCGTACAGCAGGAGTTTGAAAAAACGGATGCTTGAGTGCATTTTTAAAAAAAACAAGTAGATACCATATTGACTGATCACTCTTGGGGGTTTTGGGGTTTTTTTTGGCCTAGTTTCTTAGAACAGCTTTGTGGTAGTTAACTAGGATAATCTACCTTAGCAGGTTCCAGTTGTAAATGTTCAAGTGTTTTAATTCCTGTCATACTAATTCAAAACTCCTAATAATGAATGAAGTGATGCTGAACTGGTTTAAATGCAGTTATAAATTGGAATTTAGTGGCATGGTTTCTGCTAGTATTGGGTTTTGTTTGGTTGGTTGAGGATTTTTTGGGTGGTTTTCTTTTAATTCTCAGTACAGTAAAGGATAATTAATGAAGAGAAGAAGAATATAAATGTGACGTGGGGATTCTTTTGATCTGTGGTACATAGCTTTCCCTGGCACCGTGAAAGCTGGTCTCTTCACAGGCTACTGTGTGTGTGAGGATTCTCTTTTCTTCTGAATTATTGGTGGGATGAGGGTAGGCTGGTGCTAAAAATTCGTAGTGTTATAGAAGACAGACTGAGTTTAATTCCCTGTTTGAGCAGTTTATGGCCATTGTTATGCAGGCTGACAGAGCGAAGAATTGGAACATCCATAACATACAGTTTTGCAGTATGTTGATCTTGTATTCCATACATCTTCAAGCAAGCACAGTACATTTCCACATGTTGTATTTTGGATTGTTAATTTCTGCTTGAGATATTCTAACCAGTACATACAGATAGTTTACCTAAAGCAACTTTTCACAGGGAACTGAATATTGTTTCATTCTCTCTCCTTTGCTTTAAGCACCCAAGGTTGCAAGCAGCTGACTCCCACTCTCACATTTTATGCTATTACATATCTCTCTTTTTTATACGAGTGTGATGACATGTTAATTCACATTTTGGGTCTAATTTGAAATGAGAAAAACTTGTATCACTATATGCAACTTGAAATACTTCTTAGTTCTGCATATCAAACTATTCCTAATGATGTTTGAGGAGGGAGTTAAGAGGTTGAGATCAAAGCCAAGATTAAATGACATGGAGAAAATAAATATATATTGGTGTGTTTGTGTACACATAGTAAGTCTGCTGAAATGTGTTAACACGATGTACAAATTGTAGCTTTAAGCCACATGGTCACCATTTAAGCAAAATTTTACTCTGAGCGTGATGCATTATCCTGTGTTTCTGTAGTTTGTAGCTGAAGACTTTCAGTGTAGGCTCTATCAGGCAGCTTTGTTTACACCTGTGATAGATTACCGTAATGACTCTAGGAAATAAATAGGAAGCTCGGAATTTGGAGACCATATTATTTTATTCAGTGTTTGCACATGGGAAAACAAGTTCCACAGCAAACTTCTTCCTCTTGTTATGACTGGCAGGCTCCACGAACAGCAAGTTCAGCAGTTAGTTGCTGTTGAGGCTTTCTGCTTCACTGGAAGAGAATTGCCTTGGGGAAGGCTTTGCAAAATCCCCAAGCAGATGAACATCGAGGTTTTGTGACTCAGCCAGTGTGTGCCTGGTCTTTGCAAGTTTCCTCTGGACTGGCTCTTCCATGTTTATGTAGGTTGGGAAGTTAGGGGCTGCCTGATCTGGCTTTTTTTTTGTTGTTTTGGTTCCCCTCCTGCATTTTCATGCTGGGGGAAAAGAAGTCTTAAAGTAAGCAGAGCTGTTACTGGATCCTGTGCTGTGTATGACCCATCCCATTAGAAAGAGGAGATTTTTCTTTAACCTGATGGTAAAATCTGAGTATGTCTGAGGCATACTGGAGGACTTTGGTGCAGATACTTCTGAAGGACAGGTGAAGGAAGTGTCTTTGGCAGTTATTTGAACAAATAGACATTTTGGTTAGTTGGAGAGCTTTTCTTTTGTCCAGTTGCTCTAAATCTGCGCTAAGAGAGAAATACATTCAGGTTGCTGCTCCCTGGGTGCTTCATTTTGTTTTGCAAAGTGGTATATTTGGTGCCTGTTTGGTCCCCCTAATCGAGAAGCTAAGCTGCCAGTTATTTCTGTCTGTCTTATTTCATTCAAGGTACTTGCCCTTTTGCTCTTACAAGCTTCACCCCTTTTCGCAGGTCTGGGGATGACTGTCAGTCTCTGGGCTGGCACCAGAGTTTTCAGAACCACCAAGAAAAGTTGCGTTTCACAAAATTGTGTTCTCTCCATTCTACTGTATTTGGGCTTGTGTTTCTGTTTGTGACTGGCACCCATCATATAATGTGTTCACCTTGGGATTTCCCCCCACAATGTAAGTGCCATCACCTCTGACTCTGTGCTTTTGGAAGTATTTGAGCTTTATCCTATTTATACCAATTCTCTCTTTATGCAAAAGGGTTGGGAGTGATGCCTGAGTACCTGCCTGTAACCAGCCAGGACTGTGAAAGGTTTTCTGCTTGTCGCCAAACAAGAGGGTAGTATAAATGTATTAATTTCTGTCTGTTGTGGTTTTTTTATGTGTTTAGATTGGTTACAGTGCAACTCTCCCTGTTTTTTCCCCTGTAACTTTGACAGGGAGGGCAGCGTGTGGTAATGCAGTGTTCCCTTCCCAGCTATTTGCTTCCAGAAACAAACTGCTTGAACAGGACATTTCACATTGCTGCCCAGTTTGGAAGGTACTGAACCAAAAATGAGACTCAGATGTACAGTATCGATGGTTTTCTTTCAGATTAATTTGTTAAATTTTTAACTGACAGGTTTTTCAGCACGTTGCTGCAAGGTCTGTAGTGCTCAGTAGCAACGTATGGTCTCACTTAAGGGTACAAGATAGATTTAAGCAAAGCGGCATGTTTCGGGGCTCAGACTCCCGAAGCTCCTATTTTTAGCAATACAGGGATCAATTTAGTGACCCCAGTCTTGAGCCATATGGAGTAAGGAGGGAAAAAAAAGTTAGTTTTGGTTTCTAGGAAGGGAACTAGTTGGGAGAATGGAGCAAATATGACAGGACAGAGAGGAACAGCTTTTAAGGAGCTATAAATAACAGCCAAGGCAGGAACTGTAAAAGAGCATGGATGAATACAGTGCTGCGTAGAGTATTCTCTTTC
>NW_010138777.1:3958-71532 GCF_000699245.1 Pterocles gutturalis
TACCTCCACCTTCATCTTCTCAAATCTTGCTTTATGTAGATGCAAAAGGGTGTGTTGAATGTCTGGGAGTTAGTTATTTGTCAGTGGCATCATTCACATTTTTTAGCAAAGCATTATTGTGTTCCTTTTTGTTCTCCCTTTATTTATGCCTCTTCTAGACAGCAGATACTGCAGAGATGATTTATCCTTTTCTTTTAACAGCACCTACCAGATGTTAACCGGGCACTGGCTGATCAGTCAGTACCAGTGTGAGCGTGCCTCATCCTGTGTTGCTGCTCTCCTGTTTTGGGGCCTCAGTGTGACAAAAGAACTGGATTTATGGTTCCCAAAGGGTTTTTCCAAATATTACACTGTCGTCGTCTTTGCAAACTGCACCAGAGCTCTTGACTCTCAAAGATGAAAAATACTAAATAAAGCTTTTCAGTTTTTGTGGAAATGTAAACTTTCTCTAAGATGGCAATGAAAACATTGCTTCAGGAAAACCACCAGCAGCAAACTCTTGAAGGTTGGCAGAAGAGCACTATCTGTTTGCCCTGTTCTTATATTCTTGCCACAGCTATTGCTGTTGAAGGGCTGGTACAGGAAAAATTCTTTCAGTGATTTCATCTGGTCTCTGGTAAGGTATTTAAAAAACGCCTTTTGATGCTGCTGTAAAATAACTGCACAATAGAATGTGGTCTTTGGTTCAAGAGCATGTGAAAGACTTTAGTGTCGTCGTCAAGTACAACAGCTCTTTAACAGTGTTATGATCTAAAATAGAAGTGATACCTTTTTTTAGTTGAGTTGAGGGAGATGATTCAAATTAGATTTTAAGCAAATGGTTTAGGTCACCAGTTATACTCTTCTCAAACACCAGAAAAATCTCTAAACTATAGTCAAACACTTTTAAATACATGTCAGCTGTGGATCTGGATTCCCTGGTATCTAGAGTAGGCTGGGCTTGATTTCTCCTGGTGGTTCAGGTGTGCCAGATCTTGCCACTGACTTCTGGGTAGTACTTTTTTTCTTTCACATCATCAGTTCTATAGTGAAGTTGTCTTAAAACCCTTGCCTTTCAACCTTGTAGTTTTCACTCCTAATTTCTGAATTAGTCTTTAAAGACTGCGTAGTGAACTGTGAGGGGGCTTCACTTCTGTTCTTGCAGAAGCCTTGTAGCAGACACAGGTTTTTAGGGTTGTGTTTTTATTTCCTCTATAATTAGTATGGGTAACACAGTTGTGTTGTTTTGTAAGTTTTCTTCTTTATACTGAACAAAGGAACAGGTTTTTGTCAGTATTTTATGTCAGCTCCCTTTTTTGCTGCCTACTTGAAGAGTCCAAATCTGCTTGGCTCTTAATTGGATTGCTGCTTTTGCTGCAAAAAATAGGAGTAGAGGAGCCTTTGGACAATCAGTGCAGGACTCCAGGGTGTGTTTAAAGCTTTAAGACTGAGTCTCTTAACTAGAAAACCCAGAAGCTCAAAAATGGACCCCCTTAACTGTTTTTTGAGTTTTGTTGCCCTTCAGTGTGTGATTAGTGTGAGGTGTGGGGACAAAGTCAGGAGATGGCAGTGGCTCGGCTTCCTGTGATGAGGAGCCTTTAGCTGCAGGAGGGTGATTTCTGCCTGTGGATTAGGATGCCCAGGGTGGTTAAACACCAGGTAGGCTTGCATTAATCATGGCTGAACTTGAATTTCATCTCATAAATAGCAAGATTTGATGCTGCAGAGGAGCTGCCTTCAGAAGTTTATTTTTGTACTAATAATCTAAGCAGTGTCAGTAGGCCATGTGAGATCAAACCCCTGGTCCAAGGAAGGATCCGATTTATGACGTAACCCTCGTGCAGCTGCGTGTGCTGGCACAAAGCGGTGGGAAGGGCAAGGCTGTTTCTATTGCCATGTCCTATATATGAGCAATGAGTGTTGGTAGGCAGCTCGATGGGGACATCTGAGTTAGCAAAGCCTTCCTGTGGTCAAAGGCATGTTTTTAGAGGAATAGGCCTATTGAAACAGGGAGAAGCTGAACTGCGCTGTAGAAGTGGCTTGGGGGAAAAAAATATTCAAAAATGCAACTTGGAACAAGCATCTCTCAATTTGCAAAGGAGCATAAATCTGGAAAACAAATTGTGGCATCCCTGCTACGCTTTAATACATTTCCTTCCTGTCTTCCTCTTCCCCATAACTGGAATATCATCTGGTGTTTTCCTGGAGAATAGCCTTGTTTCCAGACTGTCTGCTGCTGCTTGTATGCACTGCATAGCTTGGCTGACCAGGGAGATCAAGACCTGACCGGCTGGAGATGTGTTTACTCAGAATTTAGCAGTTAGTAGGCAGTAATTTTCTCCAGCTATGGAGAGCATAAAGTTTTGAAGTAAATAAAGCATCCCTCTTCTAACCCCATCTCCTGCAGCGGGGCTGGTATTTTCCATATGCTGTTATTAGGCAGATCTTGCTCTGCTAAAAGTAGAACACTGATTTACCTTTAAAAATCCATTGTACCTAAAATGTATTGTACCTCCTGCTAATAGCATTTCTTGTGCATATAGAGTGAATTTTTTTTTTTCTGAATGATTTGTTCTCAGCCGTGCCTCAGATTGTCTGACCTCTTACATAATCCAACTGTTCTGTAAAGGGTTCTTTAAAAAGTTCGTTGTATTAAAATGTCCTGCTTCTTCATCATGGATGAGAAGGAGCAGGTCGTACTTCTGCAGAATGCATAAAAGGGAAAATCAAGGTTTGCCATTCAGTATCTGCTTCCCTCATGCTGAAGAGAAATGTAATCAGTCTCCTTTCAAACACGTGCTTGTTGAATCAGGAAAGGTCACAGCAAAATTCAAGAGTACTTGAAACCTTTAGCTCTCTAATGGTGTCGTCTGAGGATTTTAAGTAACTAAGGTGAACACAAGATATTTTTTATTCTCGTCACCACCATTTTATAGTGTTCTCGGTATCTTTAAGGTGCAAATCTGGTGCTCTTAAAAAAATTTGAGTTCTTTAGCATGCAGGCTTCAGTTGCTGTGTTACATGTAAGCACTGGACGAATTTAAATTGCTGTCTCTGTAACTCAGCTTTTCAGTGTTGTGAAGCTGAATTCTTTCCTGCTTATTTCCAGGGAGTGAGTTCCTAGCTGTTAACTTTTTTTTTCAATATACAGGAGCTTTTCTGTTCCTGTGCATTTTTGTTTTAGATAAATTCTTGTGTATTCCTAGAGCTACAGCTATAATAATTCTGTAGTGACCTAAAAAAAGGAGTTAAAACTAATAAGTGCTGGCTTATTTATTTATTTTTGCTCACTGCATGGATGGTTGTAGGTTTTAGGGATTGTTGTCCCTAAATTATGCCAAGGAGGAGCATAAACAGAAAGAATAGGATGATGCCTGCCTACTTTGAGGATGATACAAACTTAATCTTTGGAAAAAAACTTTTGGGAAACTAGTCTACAGATTCTCCATGGAAGGAAATCTCTTGTGATAGATGTTTCTTGATGCATTCAAACCAGCCTCCTGACAGCATGAGCTCTTTTGAACAACCAGCTGTGCAATTTGCTACACAACTGCATCGTTTTTAAAGAGGCTTGGCGGAGCATCCTGCGCTCTGCCAGCAGCAGGCAAGCAACAGTCCCCGCTCCTTCAGGGGACGAGTTTTAGGTGCCTGATACCAACAGCCAGTTTGAGTGTTTGTTCTGTGTCTGTAGATAGAAGGAGATTTTTTGCCTTCAGATTAGAATAGTTTATAGCTCAAGGGAGAGCGTGGATACTTAGTGAACCTGATTACCACTTACATGTCTGCTTTGAATCCCTCATCAGTTGACTTAGAGAATGGAAACTGCCTTAAGTCACTTGACTCTTGCATCAGTCCTCCAAGACGGGGCCCTTCAGTTTGTAGTCAGCCCAGAGGAACGTTTTCTAGCCACGCCTGTAGCATTCAGGAAGGTGATGGTGACAAGCCTCTTTGGGATTTTAAGATATTTTAGTATTAAGGCTGGCTTGTGTTCTGCTGGTGGTGCCCTGAATTGTGTGTCCTCTGTGAGGAACAACTTTTCCTGGAATCGCTCAAATGGCTTTGTCATCCACATTTGTGTAATTGCTGTTATGTAAGTTGTTGGTCTACACGAACTGCCAAATGAAGTTACCCAGACTTGCCTTTTTTAAGCACGTGATTGAAATGCCACATAGCTAAATATAATTCTGTTTGGGATGTTGTCTTCTGTGCTGCTTGCAGTGTATGTGAGCTGCTTCAGAGGTGGCTAGGGGTAGTTTCTGACTGATGTCCTTTAATATTTTCTTAAAAACAGGAAGAAATGTGCTTTTTAAGGCACAGAACAAATGCATGGACTTGCTGTTGATCCAGATACCATTAGCTGTTTCACAGTCAAGTTGAGATTGATCAGAGCTGGCTTCATAATGTCTCTGTCGATCTATTGCTTATTTGGAGAGCGTTGGTCTGAGCATTGTAAGCAAATGAGAGATTTTTCTATACTTCCTTCACTTCAAGGACAACCTTGTGCAAAAATAACATCTTTTTACCCCATGTCTGCTCCTCATGTATCATCCAAATGGTTAGTTTATGCATGTAAAGCACAGCTTTGGTTATCAGTCCTTTGCAGAAACATACAGGAGCTGTGGAGTTAGAGATCCTTAACAAAGAGAGCAAGTAAACATGAATACCCAGCTTTGCTTACTGTTTTAAAGTGGAATGTATTTCAGTTTTGTTCCTTTCTTCTTCCAGTAACTAAGGGAAATACCACTTTTCCCAGTTGTTTGTAAAATACCTAAATCCATGTTCCAGTTCTTCAGACTGCTCTTTGATAGTACCAGAGAACTAGAGGAACTTTGTTCTTTCAAGCTAAAGAACTAGGAAAAACTATCTGTGAACTCCTACACTTCAAAATGTGACCATAGCCAGCAGGCTGACATCAATGTGGAGCCACAACGAGGGAGGAGATGGTTTCTTGTTCTGACTATTCTCTTGATGAGTATTCCAGACTTGAATCTGTTTCCACGTCTTTTACCTTATGGTATTGAACATACAGGTATGGAGTTGTTGCAACAGCAGAAGAATTGTAAGCACTGTCCACAGCTCATGAAATTGTGTGTGAATATGAGAAAGATGTCCAAAGAGGGTTTCTGAACCCAAACAGTTCATATAATGAGAATGTATTTGGGTGAAAGTAACTTACTGAAATGGGAAGCATGTAGCTGCAATTGCTATGACACACCAGTGTCTCTTCTACCCAGAAGTGTTTCCATGAACCATTTTTTCCATGAATTTAGGTTACTGAGATCAGTTTTTGCACAATAAGAGTGACTACAAAATATTAGTTGCACTCAAAAGTCATTGTGAAGCTAAGCATTCTTTTTTTTTTTTATTCCAAGGGAACTGTCGGATAAAAGCATCCAAGGTGCGAATCTATGTGGGAAGAGATGAATGGGCAGCTTGAGGGCCTCAGCCTGATCTAAGGGGTTTATGTTTGGGGGAGGCGGTTGGACCAGAGGACCTTCAGAAATCCTTTCCCATCTGAATTCTCTAATTTATAACCCAGAAGCTGATCACTGTGTCCTTTCTCCATCCATCTGTGCAGAGAAGTGTATCTTGGCTGCGTGGGGCATATTCACAGGATGGCCTTGCAACAACGAAGGCTCTGACTGAATTTTCCTTCAGCAAACAAATGAAATTAGTTTGTCCATAAATGTTTTTGTGTGTCAAACTAAGCACGGTTTTCTAGTGCACAGAGAAATGAGGAATGTTGGTCTGAATCCAGAAAACGTTAATCCTCGTGTCTGTGGACCTGGAGAAAGTAATCCTCAGGTTTCCCGCTCTGTGAAATGAATCTAACGCTACATCACGGGCTCATGAATTTTATACGATGCTCTCTGGGTAACATTTCCATCTGTAGCAAGTCATAACCTACCTTCAGCTATATAAAGCTGCAAGATGAGATTGCAGGAATTAATTTCATGCGTTGCTCCAGTTCTCAGTGTACTTATAGACGGTATGGGCTCATCTGAATATCTGCTACACAGGTCAAAGCGCTGTTTTTAAAGCTGTTTCTGTAGCTGGCTATAAAGAATAGGGCAAAACAGACCAAGAAAATTAATACCAATTTTTTAGTTTATGGAGCTGGCGTGGTGCATTCAGGAGACTATAGCCAAAGGTTGACGTGGCACGTGTGTGCCCGTGCTACAGCAGCTGGTGAGTCAGCAGAGAGGACACGGAGTGCACGGTAAAACTTAAACCCATCTCGGCCCGGTGAAGTGATTAAGACCAAACCCATTTCTTATCAGTGGTATGATTAAAAACCAAGTGATAAAAGAATGGGAGACCCTCAAACCTGCTAGATGATAGGCAGGATGCTTTAGTGCTTTCCATCGAATTGAGGTGTCTTCACCCTTCTCCAGCTGATGAGCTGGCTGTCACTTTTGATGTAGATTTGACTCATTTCAAATACTTTGGTTTAGTAAAGGTGAGCTGGAAAGAAACTAAACGTTAATTAGGCTGCCTTTTTTCCATCCTAAATGAAGTAAAAATGCAATACTTTGTCAAAGTGATGGTATGGTTTTTTTCTGCCCTCAAAAAATTTATCACATAATTAACACCTTTCAGTGAAGAAAAAAAGGTGTTAATTAGAGTACCTGGTTAGGTAGCAGACACTTGGTGCTGAGATTTTCAAAGCCTGGATGATGGGTGCAGTGGGAAAATGGAGAGAGGAGGAGGGCAACTGCTTCTTGTAGTTTTCTTTAATATTCTGGGTGTTAATTAGATTACCTGGTTAGGTAGAAGACACTTGGTGCTGAGATTTTAAAAGCCTGGATGATGGGAAAATGGAGAGAGGAGGGCAGCTGCTTCTTGTAGTTTTCTTTAATATTCTGAGACTGTTGCCATGTAGTAAAGGTGAAAATAAGCTAAAGTGAGGTCAAAGCCTGCTGAGAAGTGCTTTGTGGACTGCCCAAGATCACCTGTGCTTTCATATTTTAATGAAGTCCCTACAGCTAGCACTTAACATGTAATAAAGGTGAAAATAAGCTAAAGTGAGGGCAAAGCCATCTGAGAAGCGCTTTGTGGACTGCCCAAGATTATCTGTGCTTTCATATTTTTAATGAAGTCCCTACAGCTAGCACTTAGCTTCATCCCCTTTCCCGAAGCTGCAGCCTGCCTGGTCATTCCCTGGATGGAGCTCCAGCCACGCTTTGAACCTCTGAGTCATGGTGTCAGGACCAGACTTAACTTGGAAGAAGGTGATTGTCTCTGAAATGGTACCAATGCAGTGTTTCAGGAGCATGTGAAGTGTTTGCATCGGGTTCTACAATATTCTTCCCTTTTGAATCCTCATAACTGCAGTTTTTCCTCAATTCCAGTACAGAACATCAAGTGGTTCATCTCGTTACTCTGAAGCATGTGCCAGTGGTGGTGAAGCTTTGCTTCATTTTACCTGTGCAGAGCCTAGGGTACTTGGGAAAGATGGAAGAACTTAAAAAAAAAAAAAAAATTAAAAAAAAAAATCAGGCTTCATAATCCAGGAAACAAATTAGGAAAAAGGCGTGAAACATTTTAATGAAGAGGCCTCACTGAACGCTTCAACCCTAATGCCTATGGCAGAGCTTTGATGCCAAGGTTGATGGCATTTGCTAGAGTAGCATACTGATATCTCACTTGCAGCATTGTGGATGACACTGGTCTATAGAATGTGGAAAACTTCATTTTGGCAAAGATATTTGGCCTTTTGCTGTTCTGTTTAGGAAAGGCACTCCTGAAGGTGTGTATTTACAAAAATGAGTTACACTATATGAATAAGGAAGATTTTAATGGGTTTTCAGAGGCAAAGGGAACCAAAAAAAGGGCTGGCTTAGCTCTACTTTATTCAACCTACGAGTAAGTGGAGTTGCAGGCAATGCTCTCAGCCAGTGCACAGAAATAAGATCTCCAGAACTGTGCTAAAGGCCTGAGAGCAGTGCAGAAGCAGTGCAATGCATATTGTGGGCTAATAGGACAAATTGGAAACATCAGCATCCTGCTGTCTACATGGTGGGTTTCACTGCAAATGTAGACAATCTGTAAAGCCTTCGGTCCCTGAGCAGTCTGCATTTTATCTGTGTATTGAGGGTTCGTACTTAAAATCGGGTTTATTTTTGCACTAGCTTTGCAAACTCTCTTTTTTGAGTCTGAACGATGTTTTCTTTCTTCTTGAAAGTGGAATTCACCACAAGATGAAGGTAGGATCAGGGTGGGATAGGAGCGTTACCTTGCTGGATGGAGATATGCGCTGCTTTGCCCACAACTGTAAAACTGCTTTGTTACAGTTATAATCCTTGTGGTTGAAAAGGTCCTTGGAAATACATTGTATTTCCTTCCTTTGAGTCACCTTTCTATGTTCTTGGGCCTGTGTCCTGCTTCGAACCTCTGAACATCCCCTTGTTGTGCTTCAGAGCTTCTTGTCTCCTGATCTTTGCTGACTCTCCTTTCAGGTCGGTCTCCTCTTGCTGTTTGGTGTTGATGGTCTTGTGCTTGTTTCCAGCTTTGTTCTTCATGCTTGATACATATGTAAAACTGAGAGAAATGAGTTTGTTCTATGCTGTTAGTGTGTTTTGCAATACGTGCATTTCATTTAAACCTGGTTGTTTCTGTCTTTGCTGGAACTGGTTTCACATTTCCTTTCCTCAGCTAGCGCTTACCTACATTCTTCTTAAAGGCAAAACCTACCTTTATTTGTTTAAACCCCTCTAGACCAGGTTTTGACTTGGCAAGATCAATATTCCCTCTGCTTCGCTTCTCTGGTGCCACTGGCATGTGTTCTTTTGCAGCCTAGTGCATCTTGTGTTACATGTTGGTAACAAAAGGATATTGAAATCAAGAGCACAATCATTTCTGCAGCTCAAGGATGGTTTTGTCAGGTACTGCTTTCTATAAGTACATTCTTAGACTGGTAGATTGCTGCTAGCATTTTTTATGCTAATTGTTGATATCTCTATCAAGATCCTTTTATGTGTGTTCATGCCAGCAGGTGAGGAAGTTGGGAAGCTCTTTGGTCATTGTGATGCTGGTTTTAAAGCTATTCGGGAATTTATCTTTTGTGTTGATTTTTCATTTGGGCTCCAGCCAAGGCAGAACACAAGCTGCTCTACAGGCTTAAGAAGCTGGTCAGAATAACAGTTAAAATATTTCCATGCGCCTCTAATATGTATACATTTCTAGTTGTATGCTCTATTTGATCCTACAGTCACACGATCAGGTCAGGAAGAGGATAAGCCTTATTCCTTCTCCCACCCGCACCTCTTCCAGAGGTACTCGATCGCCGGCTTTTCTCTGGTCTCTGTCAGTGAGGGAAATAGCTGCAGTTGGAAAGGGTGCTGCTGCCGTGTGAAGTTGGAAGGGGTATTGCTAGTATGTAAAGCTGCGATTCATTTGTATGCCAAAGCTGGAATGCAGCTTGGCTTGGCCTCGCTTGCTTTTTGGCTGACAGATAGCTCGGAAATATTGGCAGAAGAAAAGTTAATTTGAAAAGGTGTCTTTCATTGATAAAGCCTCATTAATGAAAACGGTTCGTTCAGGAGCAGTAAAGCTAAGCTTTTACCTCATTTAAACTCTCCATCTTTAGGCTTCTTGTACACCCTCCTCTTCTGAACTCTACACTTGTTTCGTATGGAGCTCTTCCAGCTTTCTGGCTCTGGGAGTCTCCTGTACATGGTTCTCTTACTGCATATGGAAATTTTTGGCTGCCCTTTTGAATAGCTCTTAGCGTCTCCCCCACTCTCAGTTCAACTGCACCTGTCTTTCAAAATGCTTTTTTTTTCCCTAATCTGGATTTTGTGGTTCTTCACTGCAGTGCAGATTTTAACATACAGATTTTGCAAATGTGAAGAGCCCTGCTGCGCACTGGATTTCATTCATCTTTGGCAGAGTTTTATGTGGGGATTAATTTGTTTCTCTGATTTTAGAGCATTAGTCCATTGCTTTCTTCACCTTTATCTTTGTAATTGGTGGGGGCAATCAAATCTTCAATAAACAAGCATCACTTCCGAAGTGATTTAATATTATTACCACTTGTTCTTCATTCTGTCCTCTGGGCAGATAACCATAAATTAATAATTCACTTAAGATTTGGGCTGTTCTGCTGTTTCCCATGGGCCTGCATGATCTTAAGGTATGACTTGTGAATTATTGCCTCCTTCCTCCACCCTCCCAAGAGCCCTGACCTCTGGCCGCAGTCCTGCTCTGCTGTTCTGTCCAGGGCTGACACTTGCAAGCTGAAGCTGCAAATCATTCTTGTAACCAGTGCTTCCAACAGTTTGCACTTTGGAAACAGGATGGCTATAAATTACAAGTAAGGGCAGGTTTTCAATTTTTAACAGGTGTAGTATAACCATCTTAACAAAACCTTGACCTCTTGGCTTGATCTGTTTGTGTTTTTTTGTTCTTTTGATGCTCCTGTCTCTAGAATTGTGCAGAACATGGTAATAACAAAGCAGCGAGTGCTGTGCTTGGAGAAGACCAAGTAAGGAAACTGTTGGGCTCCGAAAGCCTCTTATGTAAGCAATGAAATCTGTATGGTGTCACTTTGTTTGGTTTTGAACAATTATGGAAATCACTGACAATTGCCAAAAAAGCAGGAGTGCTTCAGTTTCCAGACTCCTGTTGTGTTACAGGGAGCATTCTTTGTAATGTTTAGCCTTTTTTATTTTCTTTTTTTTTCCCTTTTTAAAATTTATTTTTTAAATCATGTCTGCTTGGTGCTGGCAGATTTCAGCTCTTTTTGCAGCTTCTGGCGAGATATCTTAATCGGAAATGGCCCTCTGGCAGATGTACAGTAGCTGGAAGCATCGCCTCAACTTCCTGATGCTGTTTGATGTATTGCCTTTGCTGTTTCTGAACATCTGAAAACGCAAAACATTAACCCAAGACTGTCGTGTAGAGTTTTTAATAGCCCTGCCAATCCTTTGTAATGCTAAGTCTTTATTAATTTGTGTATGGAGGCTTTTCTACCACCCTCATTCCCATTTGTCCTTACAGGATTTTTTTCTAGCCTGGAATACCTTTTGTAAAGAGCACTGTCATCTCACGGTGGGGTGGGGAGAGCCACCAAAAGCAGTTCGCATTTTTTATTTGCCATCATGGTGGAGTTATCTGTGGTGATGACATGGTTATTCAGATCAAGATAGAGTGTTGCATTGGAATTTGTCATAATCTGAGACATTTGTTTTTTGAGAAGATTTGAAACTGATGGAAACATAGGGTTTAAAGTTTCAACCCAGAGAATATTCACTAAAGAGACCTTTTGATGCAGTTGCCAGTTTAATCTTTTTAAATTATTTTTAGGCTTTTGTGCAAAAGTTACAATACTTTTAACAGCTTAGCGAATGCAGAATCAGATTCAAAACTGAAAGCTTTTGACAGCTTGTTTTAGTCAAATTACTCGCACTCCTTTTAAGAGGATTTACAGTACTTTCATGCCGCGTGTCTGTTGTGTAGCCCCAGCAGCAGTGCATCTAATGGCTGTTTTAAAATATACAAAGGCCAGGTGAGAAGCCTTTATTGCAGAGATGGTTGCTCAGTAGCTGGGACAACTGGAGAAGTGGGACTGAATTGCAGCTTCAGGGGTTTGGGTCGCTCGGCTGGTGACTTCAGGGATACAGTTCACAACAGGGGAGTTCATCGTTGTGCATCAGTGTTCAGTGGAAACTGGGAACCTGTAGAAGGGGGATTGCTTCCTGAACAGTCTTCCCTGAGCTACTGTTGTCTCTTCAGCTGAGTGGCATTTCCATATTTTCCAGGTCGGGGGGGAAAAAAGCTATAATGTTGGAGAGGGAACAACTGAGATTTGGACAGAAGCTAGGCTATGCCATATGCTACTGCTTTAGCCTTTTGCATCTAGGAAACCGCCTTGAGATAGATGCCAGCTTTGCTGTTTGATTTATGCCTCTGTGGGAATAAAAAGTCTTCCTCGTTCAGTGTTCCTTGAAATGGGAACAGTCCAGCAGAGCAGGATCATAACCCAGTCCTGCGGTGTTGCCTCAAGCAGCAGTGTGAAAACAGTATGATCCTTGTGAACCTCAAGAAACAACAACGTCCTTGTGAGGGTGGTTTGTAACTCCTAGTAATTAGGGCGCTTCTAGTGAAAAAGGTTTTCCTCTCTCTTCCTGCAGCAGTGGACATATTTGGGTTGATATTTGTACTGAGCATAGAGCTCACCTCCTTTAGTGCTGGGTGTACCAGGCTGGAGAGTCCTTGTCAAATGAGTTTGTCATTGAAACAATTTCTGGGGTTAATATTTTCTATTTTTGAGCATCTGTTCTTGTGGCTGTTATTGCAGCTACTGCACAGTTGCTCTTCAAACAGGACTGTGCCAGCAAGGGGCAGTTTCTGCTTGTGCTCTAGAGTCTCCGAGTCTTGTTTTCTTGCCTAAATGATTCTTTAGAGATGCATCTATAGTGCAAACTTCCCTTGTAATTGTCTGTCAGTGTACAACTCTTCGTTTCAGTGTTTTATGAGTGTGGTCAAACAATGTGTGTGTGTGGGGGGGGATCCTACTTAATGAGTCTGCATCAGAAATTTTTCCAAGGCTTTAAGTCCACCTTTCCCTTTTCTGAAATCTGTTGAATTGTCTTTCAATCCTCTTCCTAAAAATAAGCTGTGAATTTGAAAGGAGAGGGATGAAACAATCAGAGTTTTATCAGCTGTGTGGCACTCTGACTCTGCTTGCTGATGGGAAGTCCTACTGCCCAGGGAACACAGCAATATGACGGGTTTTGCTGCATAATCTGTCTGGCCAGCTGTATTCTAATCTTTTAGCTTTTGGGGGGGTTTGGTGGGGGAAGAGACTAGCTTTGAGGCGACACTGTTTTCAATAGATACCTTTGAAAATAGGATTGAAGGACAACTTAATATGTCTGTGCTCTTAACACAGCTCTGAAGCTGGTAAGTATTGAGGGATTTCATGCCATAATAAGGATATTTTGGTCTGATCGCAAATGGCACCAAAGCATCTTGTTTTAGAAGGCAAGAATCACGTGGCCTGTTGAAGTACCTTTGATGCTGTGTGTTTCCTAACTAATGGAATGATCTTTTGGCCTGTGTGTGTATATACCACTGAAATTCCCTTTACCTTAGAAGGCTGCGAGACTCCTGGAGCTGTGGTGATCCAGCTACTCCAGGAAAGTAGGTCACTTGTATCTTGGAGTTCCCTGCCTCTGAAGTCCAAAATAGATGGAAGAAAAGGTCAAAGCAGAGTTCACAATTCTGAGCTGCGTAGGGCAGAAGGTTAGGGTTTTACCCTTTTTTTCTCTTGTAGATAGGTCATGTAAAGCAAGAAAACTCTTCAGAGAAAAGGCTTCTGGCCGTGAACACTTAACACTTGCCAATTACAAGGTTTGTGCAACTGAGAAAGGCCTGAAAACCCCTCAGTCTGCTCTACAGCTTGGAGGTACCTCCTAGCTGGTGTGCGTGGCAGCCCGTGGCTTCCCAAGTACAGCTGCCATGGTTGGATCCCCTGGAGTGGCGAGGATAAGCACTTCGTGCCATGAAGCCGTGCCTGCCGTGAATACTCCAAGTGGGAGCGTGCTGCTCTCAAACCTCCATCAGCAAGTGCTCTGTGTGGTGCTTTTTCTGTAAAAGTTGTGTTATTGTAGATGCTAATGTCTTATCTATTTGTTTTCTGCACCTCATTGCTTTGTTCTTTATAAGATCTTTTGTTTTCTGCCGTTCTGTCACTGCGTTTCTGCTGCCCCTCCCTCTAGCTGGGTTTGTCAAGTCGCCCATGTCAGAAACTAAACTCACGGGGGACGCCTTTGAACTGTACTGTGATGTGGTTGGGAACCCCACTCCAGAGATCCAGTGGTGGTATGCTGAAGTCAACCGGGCTGAGTCTTTCAAACAGCTGTGGGATGGTGCTCGGAAGCGCCGTGTCACCATTAACACTGCCTACGGGGCGAATGGGGTGAGTGTGCTGAGAATAACCCGCCTTACCTTGGAAGACTCTGGGACTTACGAGTGCAGGGCCAGCAACGATCCCAGGAGGAATGACTTGAGGCAAAATCCCTCCATAACGTGGATTCGAGCCCAGGCTACTATAAGCGTCCTTCAGAGTGAGTCCAGCACCCCACAGTAGTGGTACTGTAGTATCTAGAGGCAGTCTCGTGACCCTGACCCTCCCGTTGCCCCCATAAAACCCTCTGCTACCTTGTCCTGTTTTGAACCCCAGACTGCTCCTCCACCTGTAGTGCTGACCTTGTCTGCCATCTGTGTCTCTTCTCCTTAGAATCAAAGGACTTGGGGAAATGTATGGGTCTGTGTTATAATGTGTGCAAACAAGCCCAGTGTTGAATTTGTTGGTTTTTTTTCCCTACCCCCTTTAGTTTTGTAGTAGGTTTCGAGCCACCCCAGTGCTGGCTTCTCCCTGAGTGCCTTTATATTTGATTTCTGTGTTCTTCCCAGGTCTAACTGTTTGATTTTTATTTCTTCTGTTCTCTTGGAATTTCTTTGAATGCCTTCTCACATGGTTTTTGTTGCATATATGCTTCTGTACAAATCATTCTCTTTCAGTTACGTGTGACCTTTAATGTTTAGATTTTTCCATGAAGTCGTGGTGTTTCTTTTCCTTTCTGAACACCAGCATGTTCCTAATGAGTTCTCTGATGCAGCAGCACTGAACTGATGCAGCTATTCTTAATCCAGCCTATAAAACAAGGGAGGGGGGAATATCCTCCCCCTGTGTTGAAGCAAAACTTTTTAGCTAAATGACTTTCATCTGAGAATGTAACTTTTGGCAGCAGAAAAGCTTTCAAAAGCAGAGAATGTGGTTGACCCAGAATTGCTTTTTGTTCTCTATTGTTACAAAAGACTTTTCTGCGTTCAGCTCACTTTTAAAGCAGTCTGAGAAGATTTTGGAAATTTGTTATCTTCAGAGTCAGTAGAAAAGAACGCTGTTTCAGTTCATGTAAGATGCAAAACTCTTGCATTTGCTAACAAGATTAAGCAAATGCATAATGAGTTATAGGCAGAATGACTGAAATCTGCAATGTGAGCCTACTGCATGGAGCGTGAGGTACAGGAGAACTTGCTTTCTCAGCAATTTCTCAATGTCCTAAGGTGGCAAACGGTAGAGTATAGGTCTGGTCTTGCTATTGTGCTCTGTGCATAAATAGACCTTTTAGGTACCACTTTGAGTTTTGACTGGGTACCAAGATGTCAAACTCTGTAATTATGTCTAAGTTATGTTTTGGGGTACCTTAAAAAAGACAAAAAGGTCTTTCTAAAGCACACACACCTCTGGCTGCTGGTCTGCAGGCCCATGCATCTCCCTTGGGATGTGACTGAAGGATGCTGCGATGCTGTGCCCTTGTGGCCAAGCGGGCAAAGGGGATCTGCTGCAGTCAGCACTGCTGGATCAGAGACCGTCCTTCTAGGAAATGGAAACAACATTGATATACGTGGAAAAATAGACAGTGAACCCAATGATGTGAATTGACTTGAAAAATTGAAGTGGCATTGGGTTGTTCAGCTCAAACCTGCTCAGCTTTCGGTCCTAATGCTTGCTATCTCCCTCGTCCTTTGAGGTCTCAAAGGACTCAGATCCCCAGATGGCTTGCATGACCTGCAACAGCAAGAGCTGGGTAATTTTAGAAAATGATATTGCCTTAAGACAAAGCTAAAAAATTTGTCTTCTAGGAAGTAATGTCTCCTAGAAATCCCCCCTGTTAAGACTTTTAGTTTTTCTTGAGTGTGGCGAGTCTGTGATGGTCCTGTGCTCCTCTTTGTGTCTAGTCAGTTGTAGTTACCTACCCAGGGAGAAAATCCTTTTCATATGAAAAGTTACCATTTGGGAATTAATTACCGTGAAGATGTCTCCTATGGAAAGTGGGTTTTTCCCCTCTCAGGCCATTGAGACTAATACTAACCTGCTCCGGGGTTTAGGTTTAACCTTCTGTCTTCCTCCCCAGTTAACACCGTCTTGTTGCATCTGGTGCTACTAATTCTGGAGTGTGTATCGTGACTTCGTTACCAAGTGCCTTGTGCCCAGAATAACTCTTCTGGTTTTGTGTTTTATTCGTGGGGGGTGGGAATGTTGAACCGAATACGTTAATGCTTTTACTCTGTAATGTTGTGTATGTTGAGAGATCTGCCTGCTTGGGAAACAGACCGCTTGGACATCAAACTCCTGTGTGGCCCTGCTGGAAACAGCGATAAGGGGGGGAAGCAGGTTCCCACGCTGTCCTTGGAGGATGGAGACTGTCTTACCTGAAGCTGCCCAAAATGTCTCAGCTGCTATATTGTGTGTGTGAACACAATTTGTCTTTGAAATGGGAATTTTCTGACTAAAGAGTGTTGGAGTTTTGAGCTGGTGGTGGCTCTCTTGCTGCTGGTCTCATTTGACATCAGCATCACTGAAGGGGAACATCAAATTATCAAAAAAGCAGAACCACTCTTCACTGTCCTTCAAAGCACAGCTTGTCTCAAATACCAAAACTTGAATGCAGAGAGGTCAAGTGTGACTTGATTTTTAAGTTAGAACTCCAGAGCAAGCATTGACCTTCTGTCTCATTCTTAGTCTGGATAAAGAAGTTCATTATGGATGTTGTTTTTAATTATTTACTTATTTTAAAACCTGATAAAACAGACAGTTTAAGTGATGTGTAAAAAGAAGACTCTTCAGCATCTTGCTGTTCCAAGTGGACATCCTTGGGATGTCACTGTCCCAGTAATATTCCATTTGCAGTTTCTCTTCTGGAATTAAATCAGGCTAGGATTGCACACTTGCTTATTTTTTTTAATAAACAAAGTAAATGCAGGTGAAGGATGTAAATGAGACTGCAGTCACCTCCAGTTCTCTTAACCTAAAACTTAAAAAGTTCCAAGTCAGACACAAAAGGGCGCAGCAAGCTCCAGTGAAGCAAGCTTGAGGCAGCTATAAATATTTTTTTGGACATCACAGCTAGTGGAGATGTAGGTAAGAATAGGTGTGAATTAGCAGAATAGTCACTGGAGCTCCAGGCAGGGTTTGGGGTTTTTTTGGGTTTTTTTATTATTATTATTTGCATGTTCCGTTTCATCAGTGTTAGAGGCTGAAGAGTCCATTATCAACAGAATATGAAAGCCAGATGACTACTGTCAAACCCCTTCTGGATTAAGTCTTTAACTTTCTGGTTTCTGTAGGGATTAGATTCAAATTTTTTGGTGACTTTTTCCTGTTGCTAGCATTTGTGTACTGCTTTCTGATGGCAGCAGGTATGCTTTCCCTTTCCGGATGGCTGCAGGCTGATTGCCACTTTAGGTTATGTCTCGGCACAGCACAGACAGCATCAGCATCTCTTATAACCGGCTCCTTAGATGCATCGCTGTCTCTTACAGCGGCCTGAAGCCTGTCCTGCCAGCATCCTCCTTCTAAAAGGAAAACACTGCATTTATTTCGCAGGCTACATACTTGAAAACATTGCTTTCATCATCAAAGAAAAATGTTTAAAACAACACCCAATATAACCAGTGAATACTAGTAAAAGTTTGTTTCTCTAGAGAAATGTTCAGACACTCAATGACTACTTCAAACACATTGCTAAAAATATTTCCAGAGCTCTGTTCATATTATTCTGAGAATGCACAGAAGCTTTTTTGGGGGGATGCAAAAGCACAGAGGGCAGTCCAGCAATGGTGTGGCTTTAACAAAACAATTTTATGCCCCGTAGGACCCAAACAGGTCCTTGCACGGCTACAATTCCCAACATGGGAACTATGAGGCAGAAACACAGTTGAAAAAATGCATTATAACAGCAAAGTGTCTATGAAAAGTGTCAAAAAACCTCCGTTCCTACCGTGCCTGCCAGTTTTTCTGCAGTTAAATGATAGTCCTAGTTCTAATAGCTGTGAAAAGAAGCTGTGTAGCCAGCCTGCTGAAGGAAGGAGGAAAGGATATACAGAGTTGAACGGCTTTGTCAGGTTATTAGTAGGTAGATATTTTTTCTCCCTGCCTCTCTGAACAATAATTTGAGTGCTGTACTGTTGGATAGATGGGTGTTTTATGTGTTGAAAAACGCAGTGTTTCTGACAGCACTGGTATTTTCCACTTCCCCTTGTTCTGTTTTGTAATTTGTGTTCCAGTGCTTTGCAGATGAATATCCAAAAGACTGCATGGGCATGACTCAATTTGTATTCTAAATATGTCACCACAAGGCATAACAAAATTCGCAGGATTAAAAATCCTTTGCTGACTTGCAGAAACCCTGAAGACAGTCATTGCTGCCTGACTTCCTCACCCTTCTGCACTTTGCTGCTGACCAGAATGCAGAGGAGGTATTCAGAGAGGTTGGCGCCGAGGGAGCGTGGTCAGTGAAATGAGCAGCTGGCAACGGCTACCTCTTTGGAATTTATTTCACCCTTTAAAATAAGGAAATACATCAAAGGCGGAGGATGCAGTAGCATTTACATGGTAGGGACTGCTGCAGCAGTTCAGGCTGAATCAATAGCCAATCCTAAATCTAGATGTTTTTGGCAGATTAATAGAAAGAACTCTTAAATGTCTTCTGAGCTCTGTCATCCTGTGTTAGGGTGGGTTTGGGTTTTTTACAGAATACTTGAAGCCAAATGTGAGCCATGAGACCTTCAATAGAATGGTTTTTTTTCCAAGTATGGGAAGAAACTTGTCTCCAACTATTCTAAAAATTCAACAGCCTTGTTAGAGAGTAATAGCCATCTGCATGATCTTAAGAAAACATGGTTATCAAATGTAAGGACAGTGCCCTCATGCTAATTTTATCATTTCTGAAAGGCTTTCCCTTAAAAAATGGGAATTTAATGTTACCAGGTAAGATTGTCATGTCAAACAGTTCCTATGCAACCAGCAACTTAGGTAACTTATGCACGGGGCTCACATTTTTGGTTTTTCCTTCATAAATGTTTGTTTAAGGTTACTTTAGAAACTAAATAGTTCCCGACTCTAATTTTAATGTGGTGTGTATTCTCACTTCTTATTGTTAAGCATTAAGGGCTATTTTCAGCCTTCATCAGCTTGTGCCTTATTCACACTGGGTGTTTGCTGGAATTTCAGACATCAGAAAAGTTGTGCTATTTGAAATACCTTGTGTGCACAGGATATTTTCCTTAGGTAAATGTGAGTCTTTTTGCAGGGGCAAGTCCAGAAATATTCTTTTGAAGACTGTCTAACTTTGAGGGCTATTCTGTGTAGAAAATGGGTTTGTTTTAAACCTCAAAGTAGGGAGGACAAAGGAACAGAAAGAAGTTGCTTCCGAAGGACTAGCTGATCTTAGTCACAGCACATGTATTTTCCTGTGTTATGGTCAGAAGTGTGTTTAAAAAAAAGAAAAATTATTAATGGTGTTACATAGAAATGTGTAGTGATGTTAAATATTAAAATAAACAATCTAAAATAAATAATTCTCTTCTTTCCATATAGGGGTGCTGATCCTTAAGGTGTTGCCTTCACTAGTGGTCAGCTGTTTTATCGTGACTTTCTTGATGTCTCCCAAAATAGTGCAGTGACGTTCCTTGTGTAGTGGTTTTCCCTTCCTGATTCCCCTTTGCGTTTTAGACTAGTGTGGCACAATTGACAGTGAAGATCTGTTACTATTTAACATGTCCTTTGTTTCAGAGCCCCGGATCAACGCCAGCGAGGATGTAGTCATCCATCCATATGGTCAGGCTGTCACATTGCAGTGTAACCTCACCACAAGTCCCAGTCCCCTTTCTGCCAGTTACTGGGTGAAGAATGGAGAGGAGATCCCTGGCACTAGAAAATCTTCAAACACTACAGAATACAAGTAAGTCTCTTCAAAATAATCTTCATGTTACACTGGAGAATGACAAACCTGGTAGACCTACGGCTTTGGAAAAGGTGATGAGATGTTGGGAGTCCGAGGTCTCTGGTTCAGCTTCACAGTGGTCAGACAAGTTGATCTGCGTTAGAGGCACCCAAAAGTATGTCTGTGAATAGCATTAGAAGAACAATTCTGGAAAAATTGTTGTCTACAGCTGTCCCAGCTGGCTCATGTAAACATAATGTCAACAAAACCACGCTGTAAACTTCTCTTTGTAATCCTAATTTAGCTCTTCTCTAGAGGGTACTTGTTGAGTGGACGTAGGTGCAGACACACAGTCTAGATTTCTTTTCCTCCGAATATATTGTGCGGTCTCTGTCATGCTTATGTCTATGTAAAGATGGATCTACAGCTGTGCATTTTTATCATGCAGGGGAATGCAGCACATAAATCACTGCTGAAATCAGCTGGTTTAGTCATTTTCTGGCCTTGGGAGGTGAAAGATGGCGTTCTCTGAGTTGTTACTGATGAGTTATCAGATGACGACTATGAAATGATACCAAATCTTGATTAAACCAGTGCAGCTGTACTACTGGTGCTCCTTGTTTGTCAGTGCATCCACATTTTCAGCATTAATCTGTTCCAGGTGTGCTTGTTCTGGCTTTGTTTCTACTTCCCATCTAAGGGTGTGAAGGAGAACAGAAGCCACCGCTTTCCTTTCACTTTCGAGCAGAAGTCCTTCAAGGTTTTCTGTGTACCTGAAATGGGACTTTCTTGCTGTGGGCTTGCTGAGAGCGTATGAAGCTTGCTGAGTGATGCCATCAGAGATCTGTTCTGTATGTGTGATTTTTTGTGCCTTTTTTTCTAATGTGTTTGATTCTGATAAAGATGTGTTCCAAATTTTTCCTTTTGTTTTCCACTTTAGCTTACTTTGCGTTATTTGTTCAATTTTGCAGTTAAAAAGGTAGTCTAATTAGTTCCGTAATTACATCCTGTTATTTCTTCAGTACAGAGTTTAACACTGGGTCTGAGTTTTAAAGGCTATGCTTGCTTATCTAGCAATTAACTCGATGAGCAGTCTTGTCCAAAAGCACCAGTTGAGTGGTACAAAAGGCAGTTTGCATCAAGGTTTCTGAAAGCTGCCCATTAACTAAGCATCGAGGCTGATTTCTCTCTAGTCTGTTCCAAGCTAGGGTGGGTTTCTCCTTCCAAATTCCCCCGTAAAGGAAGAATTCAACTTGGCTTCAGTTTTAACTTCCTGGAGGAGAAAGGAGTAAGGTGGGCAGGCTGCAAGGCAGTCGCTTTGTTCCCAGCGAATGAAGGGTTGGTAGAGCATGCTGCACAGGGACAGCTTGAGAAATCAGTAGCTTTGCCTTTGCAGAGTCAATCGCGAATTCCTGATCACTTATAAGCTGCTTTGCTGCCTGTTGTGGTTCCAGGCTTTCTGTGGCATTTCATTGCTGTGTGTGACTGCACTGCGTTTGATCTGTTCATTAACTTTTAGTTTGTTTTGGTTATTTCTTAAATCTAGCAATACCAAATTCTGTCAGTGAGGTTTCATGCAAGCAATGGCAACGTAGCTGTGGCTAAAAGAGGATATTTAACTTCAGCATTTATTTGCATGATTGGTTAATCTTTCGTATTCTATTTATTTTCCTTAAAGTTTCAGGTTCTTGGTTTTTCACTCATTAAGATGTGTTGGTTTGCTGTAAAATGTGTCGTTTACCACCTACAGAACTTTAGAATTTATACATGACTTACTTTAAAGATCCTGCTTCCTCATAACATTAGAAATTGAACACATCTTTCCTAATTCTTTATTCAGACTTGATGCAGCTGTCCTTGCTGGAAGGCAGCTATAGTCAGAAAGCTCAAGGATAGCCTTTCAGTTCACCATTTTAATTAAAAATGGGCAAGAATTATTTGTAGTGTATTCTTTTACAAGCAGGACATGGTTGGGAGTGGCTCTGACAGTCGTGTGCTTTGAGTCTGGTAACCTGTCCCCAGCCCACGTTCACAGTTCAGAGAAGAGTGGTGACTTTCTGAATTCCTATCAGTGAATTCACGGCTGGACAGCAGGGTGCTGAGCTCTGTTGAAGAAAAAGTGGGTCTTTGCATCTGCTCTGTCTACAAAAAGCTAGGCTCTTCGTAAAACCACAGGACAGAAGGAAGTTGTTGGCTAAACAAACTTGTTTCGGGTGCTTGTCTGTCTGTAAAACTTTGCAGCTGTATTGGATTACGTTTACTCTAATGAATTATGATAATAATACTCTAGCAGAGGCTCTTGTAGTTTCATACTTTAAAAAGAAGCTTATGTAGAACTGAAAGAATATATAGTATCTTACTTTTTAGCTTCTTAAGCATTGACTGTAGTGGATAAAAAAAACAGTGATCAAAGTATGATTACTTAATTACTTAAGGTCCTAAACACCATTACAGAAAGCCTTCGCCAGCAGCGTCGGCAGGCACTGATGGTCAGGGTTCTGCGCACTTCCCAAGGACGCTTCACCTGCCTGCGGTTTAAACAACAGTTATTGCTTTGATGTTTGCTGAGTGATCATTCTTTCTGTCATTAAGATAATCTTTAATTTTAACTCTGGGTATATTATTGCTTATCGGAAAGACGTATTAACTTTATAACTAACCAGCTTTCACCAGCAACTCTGGAAAATGCGTGCTGTAAACACAGTGAAGACTTGAGGCAGAATATTGTGTTGAACTGAGCATCTTTTTCCATGTGTCTAAGCAGTTTCCATGTGTAATGAAATTATTTTATAACAGCGCTCTTCTGCGGGGTTTCTGTTCGTCTGTATGCTGTTTATTTGCTCTGTTTTTAAAAAGATTGATGATTAAAAAAATAAAGCCAAGAAGCCTTTGAGTAAAGGAAGGGAAGGATGGGGAGAACTCTCCCTTATTCTGTGCTGTGTGGAGATGTAAATTCTGCATCGTGTCATCATATGCTTCTGTAGTCTAAGATGTCTTTTGTAGGTAAATATCTGAAGGACGTACACATAGAGCTTTTAAGTTATTTGTATCCAAAACCTTTTTGAAGGACAGCAAAAGCTGGTGGACCTGAAGTTAGCACCATCTCAAGTGTGACATAATCTTGGTTTGTTGTTTTTCCCTTTTTTTGGCATTTGTTGCAGGTCTGTTTTTCTTCTGGTTGGCTTGCATCTGTTTTTCTCTCTAGTAGTTGTTACTGCATTAGTCTTTCCTAATTTTAAGTGGCAGCAGATTCCTGCATGGTGTCTTGCTTCACGAGTTGACCAGCTTTTGCGGTTTTTCCACATCCAGACTGAATCAGAGAAAACTATTAACAGACTAGTTTCACATCTGTTATGAAAAGAAGAAAACAGCTGATGAGATGACAATGTCAACCTTGAGTGTATTTGTAGTCTGTTGCTTTCCAGTTGGCCATGTATGATGTTTTCAATGGAGCCAGTATGTAGAAATGGCGTTTCTCCCTCAATGGGCGGTGATGTCTGCCTGACAGGCTAGTGACTTGAGGGTGACTTCTGTCAAACTAACTGCAGTGCATAATTAACAGGTTTCGGGCTCCTTCTTTGCTTTTAAACTAAATGTAGCTTCTCCAGCTAAATTGGTACTGACATTCCAGACTAGAGGTCACCCTTTTTCTAGGCAAACAACATCTTTATTTCAAGTAGGTACGTCTGCACAGTATACCTTGAATTAACAAGTAATAGCTGTGAAATTCAGTTAAAAGGTTGAAGTATGGGGGGGGAAAAAATAAATGCCTTGTCTGCTCAGTTTGGTTGTTAACACAGTACTTAACACAGCTCATGTGTTCTCTCCCTGTCTGCAGGATTTTGAAGCCCAGAGCAGAAGAGTCAGGGGAATACTTGTGCGTGTTTGTGTTTTCAAACTCTCCTATAGCCAACGCCACTATAGAAGTGAGAGGTACTCTTTTTTGTTTGTTTTGGTTTTGTTTCCTCTCCCTGAAGGTGAAGCACTGTCGCTGTCTCTGCCGTCTCACTCCGTGTCTGTACAGGAGAGCTAACTTGGGAGGCATTTCCTCGTGAATTCAAGCCTATGCCCAGTCCTTGGTTACAATTTCAGGGCAAGTCTTGCACGCAGTCCTAGGGGAAGGACCTTGCAGATAACAGGACTATGACCATTGCACTTGTGGTCTGCACGGATGATACTAAAACTCCTTCTAGCACACACTGCTGCACTCCTTTGGTAAATCTGGCAGTCATGAGAGAGCATGCCTGCCCAGTGGGATAAAGATTGCTGTAGAATATGTCTGCTCATGCAAAGACAGCTGTGGTTTCCTTCCTGTTTCACAGTAAGTGAAGCCATCTGAATGTATTCAATGTACTTTGAATTTGTTCTGAATGCAAAAAAAGTAAGAACAGCATCTCACGTGTGGCAGCTTGGAACTGGGGTACTTGTAGGTTTTGATCTGCAGAGACTATTTCAGCTGCTGGGATAGCCTGGGCTGTGGTTTGGACAGATGCCCTGTGCCAGATGGGAGTTTTCTTCTCTCATACACCTTTTTTTCTGTCTTGTGCATTTTGGTGCTCTTCTGATATCTTTATGACCCTAAAGTTGTGGATAGAACAAAAGAACAGTGTTTTAGACGTACAAAATAGAAGTAACAGAGCTGATGGTGTTTTATAGAGTGTTAAACTGGTGCCACGGTGCAGTTGTTTGTTCATGGAATAACCATGGAAATGGCTGGCCCGTTGCTCTGCAGTAGCTGTGGTTTGCCCCTCGTGTGCTGCAGGAAGATGGAATTAATGCATTGTGGCAGCTTTGTTAGCCAAAGGCGGATGAGGTCACGCAGAAATGTGTTAAAAAGTCTTGCACCAGCCTATGTGCGTCTGGGGCTATACCAATGCTTGTTTGATAAAGGTGTACTGTAAATTTGTTTGAAATGGAAGTTAGCCTGACTTACCGTCTTCCTTACATCTCCAGTAAATGCAGAGCTTCCTCTGCTGCTGTTTGACAATAGCAACTGGGAAGGAGGATGCTACACGCTATTTCTTAGTGTCCCTGCACCAGTGACGCAGCCTCTCCCAATCTGTGTTGCGATCGTTTAAATGAGGTACCGCAGGTCTGTAGCAAAAGCAGACCGCTGACCTCTTTCTTTCCTGGGAGCTCCTGGTGCCTCACCGCGCTGTCAGGTTCCTGAAGCCAAAGTGAGGAAGTAGGAGTAATTCATCAGCCTGTGAAATGACAAATGCACAGCATTATTCTGAATGCCATCTTTCCTCTCCAGAGAGTGGTGTCTATTGAACCGTGCAGTTTCCTGGGGAGGAGAAATATTGCCATAGAAATAAACCTTCTGACTGATACTGTACCAAGAAAAGGGTACGGCATGTGAATACAGGAGAGATGGGTGGCTATTGATTAAAAATCTAACTGCACCTCTAAAAATAATTCTTGCCTTGCTTACAGTAAGTTCAAGTGAAAGGTTTTATTGTGTTTCTGGTGAGCTTGTCTTCTGAGTGTTCAAGTTTTATAGGTGTGTGTGTGTTTTCTTGCGTTGGGGGGATTTTTTTGCATTCTGCTCTTATGCTCTAATTGATGAGTCTTCTAATATTATCTTAGTTAAGATCTTAAGTACTTTCTGCATTCTCTAGGCTGCTTTGGGTGACAAACCATTTCCAGAGACAGGAAATTTAACTTTGGTGATAGATTAAGACCTTCTTCAGCTTTCCATAATCTCTCAAAAGACCTTTTAGAAATGTTTGGCTTAGGGCTTCTCTGCTGGCTGGTGCCAGGCAGCAGGGACACCCAGAGAACCTGGCAGAGAGGCTTACAGGGATGTAGGATTTAACGTTGTAGAAAGAAAAGCCAATGTATCTGATTGAAGTACTGGCACCAAGGGCAGAGGGAGAATGATAATTAATCCTACTAACAACTTTTCACAGGTAATTTATGTATAAAGTTATATATAAATGTATGACTCCGGCAGCACTCTTGCGAGGTGTTACACCTGCTCAGCAGTTGCAATTCCAGAACTCGGGAGTCCCATTCTGCTGCTCCTCCTTACAGCATCACAGGAGGGACTGATGGGCCTCCAATTTTCATCCTCGGCAGAGAGAGGTACCAGGGTTGTCTCGAGTGGGAAGTACTCTGTCAAGTCTTCCACAAAGCAAACTGGAGACTGGAACACACGGTTCAGTGTAAATATTGTACATGTTCTGCCAAAGAGGTTCTAGTTCTCAAAGCAAACCGATTTTGATACAACGTCATGTGTGCAGATGTTACCTAGTTGTTAATCAAGGCATGTGTAATGCATCAGTGATGCATGAATCTTGTTTGACCATGCAGATGCCGTAAGTTAGTGCTTACCTCTGTGTGTGGCGTGTCACGGTATTTGTGGACAAGCAATTGTACCCAAATTTAATTGCTTAATTGCTAGTTGTAATTGTATTGCTATTTTTAACTGCTGATGCACATAGGAAAGAAGATGGTTCTGAATACGAAAGTGCTTGTGGACCAAAATAGTGACTTTCTGACAACTTGCGAACAACTTTAACAAATGCCTGGCAGCAGATGTAAGCCAGGATATACCAGTGCCATTTGCCTTTTATGTAACTGTGCCTATTTTCTCCCTGAATCTCTACATGTGCTGTGTAAGAAAATAAAAATGCAGAAACATGAGCATCGCTGTTAGAATTGCTAGGTGAGCTTGCATATTTAAAGCAGATTTTAGTGGTAAAAAAATTACTAGCGCAGCCACCAGTATAATTCCTCTGTTGCCACACAGTGGGAATGCTGCCTAGAAGAGAACTTTCCAAGCCTAGCAAGGAGGAGATGACGCCTTTCAGTAGGTCACAAGATGGAATTCACCAACTTTTGGAATAATTTTTTTCCTTTTTGAGGCTGCAGACAGTAGTTTGAATGGTTTGAAAGGATGCTGTGGGTCCATACTGGTGCTTAGTGTCCTGAAGCTGTAATGCAGCACGCTCAACCCTCACGCTGACTTATTTGCTGCTTGGAGACCTTCAGCTTGAAAACTTAATTTCCTCCAAGTATTATTGGCCCTTGTAGGCAGAGGTAGTATGTGGTCACTTAGCAAGTATGGAATGTTCTTTTCTTTCTAGCTCTCTTCACTTTCTGTACCTGGCAGCTTTTTTTTGCGTAAGACCAGAGAATTGTTATGATCCGGTGTCTTCATCCAGCTCTGAGAACTTGAAGGTTAAGAGGAAAAAAAAAATGCAGCTCTGAAGAATTTGCCACTGGAATCTTTCTGCTCTTTCGGCTTTGAGCAACCTGGTCTAGTGGGAGGTGTCCCTGCCCATGGCAGGGGGGTTGGAACTCCATGATCTTTGGGGTCCTTTCCAACCCTAACCATTATATGATATATGTATGATATTATTGAGATCATGGGAGGATCAAGAGGAGGAAACAAGTTTTTTTTTAATTCTGATACTCCACCAACCATCATCTGGGGCAGATCAGCAGCAGTGAGAACCAGATGGGGAAGAACACGCTTACGGTTCTCTCGGGCTGCCCAGAAGTAATGCGAGCATCAAGAAAGCTGGTGATGTGTGTAGCATGACTGATGGAGGGCATCTGTTCTCTCTGCCCTGCCTGGCCATGCACCTGGACAGGTAGAGCTTCTTTAATGCCTCTTCCTATAAGGCCTTTCTGCCATCGTTGCTTCAAGGGGATTCTTCTAATGTCCCTCATCGTTGCTTGCTCATTGTGCACATCCCTCTCCTTCCAAGAAGTGCTCTGACCAGTCCCATTCGCTGCTTCTGAGAGATAAAAATTAACACTTTTGAAAAATGCTTGTTGTACCCCCTAACTTCAGAAGATCTTGGTTTCTTGACTCCTGGCTGCCTTAAGAAACCTCTGCTGCATTTTTACAACACTGTACCAGAACTTAATGAAGAAATCAGGCATTCTCTTAGCACGACTGCATCTTAGAGCGATCCTAAGCAATGCGTGTCACATTCTCCCTTCTTGCAGTACCTTTGGTGTCCTTGCTCTCTACCTAGGCCGTAAAATGATGTGGCTTAGAATTATAATGCAGAAAAATAAATTTTCCAGAACCCTTTTACTAGGTCACCCATAAGGCATAATAGGTTTTACACGCAGGAATATTTTTAGGTGCTTTTGCCCTTGCTTTAATTTTGTCTGTTAATGGGAAGATGTGAAGGGGTTTTGTTAAGTGGGACATGATCTGGAGGTGTTATGCACATTAGTTGTCTCCTTTTTAGTAATGCTAGTAAAGTATCTTGAAAATACCTGGAGATTAAGGGCTGAATACCTCCTGTATAGCAAGAAATGACATTGCATGCCCTGTGACAAGAAAAAAAGAAAAAAAGCAAACTTCTTCTCAGGGCTAGATTCAAAGCACACCATTCAGAAGGCACTTGCTGCACCCTGCATTTTGTGCATATTGGGTACTTGAAAAAAGGCCCAGTGTTTACTCTGGCACAAACCCCCTTTCTGTTGTGGTTCAGTTTAAAGCTGTCAAAAGAACGATGCTTATCAGAAGTTTACTTTTGTATTCATTTGTTTTTTTCAGCAGCAATTAATTTTAACTTACCCTGCCTCTTTTTGCTCTTCCATATGCTGTTTCAAACAAACTTTCAGTATTTAGTTGTCCTGTTTCACAATGTAAGCATAAAAAAACTTGCTTTCTTTTATCAGGGGCATTGTCTTGGTTTCAGTGATGTAGGAGCTGACACAGCATGTGCCCACGGCTCCACATCCCACCATATCTGAACAGAGATGTGGATTCTGCTGCTTGAAAGCTGAAGTGAAATCTAAATCCTTTCTGAACAAAACCTGCTTCAGTCTGTGCTTTGTCTGGTCCTGGCACTGGAGCAGAATGGTGTAAGAAAAATCTTGCCTTGAAAAGTGTCAAAGAAAACCATCGCTCTGTTGCTAAATCCGTGATTGAGGTCAGTTGCAGCCATACTTTAGTTGTGGATTGTACAGCAGAACACAATTAGCTAAAACGTTTGGTAGAGTAAGTACTAGATTAATATTTCAGCCCCAGCTTGAAGCTGGCTAGCATCGGATGCCCTGAAATATTCATATTCCATGTAGTGCTCCCCTCAGACTGCATACAAAAATAGTCCCTGTCCTAGTAGAGCTGGAAGTGGCTGCTGCAGAACCGCGCCCAGCAAGGAAAGAGCAGAACGTATTCTTGTCACTTCTGCTCTCCTTGGGATAACCCGGCAAAGATGTCCTCTTCTTAAAGAAATAAAGTTCTCTCTTGGCAGTAGGAGAACACCAGGTCACCCTGCAGTAGAAGTTAAGGTGTCCTAGAAAGCTTTCCCTCTTTCTTTTTTTATCTATCAGCAACCTTACAGAAAAAGTGGGGCAGCTGCAGAGTGTGGACTTACTGCACCCCTGTCCCCACGAGGTTCTGCTCTGCCTCGCTGTCTGCTGGGAGATGGCAGTGAAAAATGACGTGCTGACAGATGGAGACTGTGTGGGGCTTCCACTTCAAGCTGGTGAATCCTATTTCTTCTCTTCCTGATGGGGGGAATTTGCAGTTGCTTCTCACAGCCCGTTGGTGCCAGGTTTGGGACCATCGCCTCGCCACCTTAAGTCTATCTCTTGTGCTCAGCTTCTGCTGGCCCTTCATTTTCACTAGGTCTCTGCATATTGTCCTCAAGTAAGCAAAAGCTGTGCAGAAGTCATCGGGCTTACCTAGCTCCTGCCTACAGGAGAACTTTCCAAGCTTAACAAGGAGGAGATGGCACCCTTCAGTAGATCATGAGATGAAATTCACTTCTTATTGAAGAACCGCTATCTTTTGGAATAATTTTTTTCCTTTTTGAGGCTGCAGACATTGGTTTGAAAGGACGCTGCGGGTGCATACTGGTGCTTAGTATCCTGAAGCTGTAATGCAGCACGCTCCACCCTCACACTGATTTATTTTCTACTTGGAGACCTTCAGCTTGAAAACTTACTTTCCTCCAAGTATTATTGGCCCTTGTAGGCAGAGGTAGTATGTGGTCACTTAGCAAGTATGGAATGTTCTTTCCTTTCCAGCTCGCTTCACTTTCCGTACCTGGCAGCTTTTTGCAGAGAATTGTTATGATCTGGTGTCTTCATTCAGTTCATGTTTTATGTCTCTCAAAGTATTTTCTTGATGCTTGATATGTAAAGATTTTAGGTTGCAGTTTTCTTAAAGATAAATAAAACCCCAGCTCCTTGTTCTTCTATATCATGGTTATGGTTAGCGTCATCTCGCAATATTTGCCTAGCTTTGTCCGTTGATCTCACTGTATGCTGATGATATATATCAAATGTTGTTAGCAAAGCCAATTATTTCCCGGTGTGGATACTGACAGACTTTGATCAAGTACTTCCTTCTCCTTCTTCCTTGTAGGCTGATCCAGTCATAGTGTTTTTCTTCAGTAATGAGCTCTTTTTCAGCTCCCTGCTGAAAAGATGTTTACTTAAAAACCAGGAAAAAAGAGAGCGTGCTTAACACACTGAGTTATTTGTAAATGGCAGAACTTCCTTTGGGGCTCTACCAGAAGTCCTGAAGTTGGTTTCAGTTTCTGGTGGGTGATATCTCTGCTGAGGACTGGCCTCTGCATCCTCTGCGGCAGCATCCATCGTGGAGGATCTGTTCAGCTTCTTGGTGCACACCAATGGCTCTGGCTGTTGCTCAGTTGGAGTAAATCATGTGTTAACAACTACAGCTGCGAGTTAGTAATTCTGTAAGCGGCCAGTGCACGTTTCTTTACATGGCAAATGGTCACAGCTTCTGCAGAGCTCGTGCGTGTTGGAAATCCTGTTGGAATTTCCATGGGCGGTTTGAGCAAAGCCTGGGTTAAACAGCCTCTGCTGAGGGGGGTGTCTTCAGGCGGATACACACATACTCAGGAATGCTGTAGCGTAAGTATTCTCACAGCCATGACTCTTCTGCTCAGCAGCCTGTTTTCTGTCTCTAACAGCATTATTGATCAGATGCATTACTGTCCAAAAAACATCTTGCAGGACTGAAGGTGTGGGCTACTTTCTGGGTTTGAAAAGCCCTTGCATTTGAAGTACATTAGTTCTTTTAGCACTTAAACTTGTCAAGCAAATTCCTGAAGACTTGTGATGTAATTTTTGGAAAGAACAGGTTCAGGTGCTGATGTCCTGTTGTACAAGACGTTTTCCTTGGTTTTGTTCACTGTGACTGATAACAACTGTAAAATTTGCTTAATTCTTTCAGCCTGCAGCTGCAGATAGGCTGTCACAAACCTGCGCTCCCTCTCTGGACCTGTCTTTAGGGGTTGCTAGTGGTAAAGGGAACTCTCTTTATAACAAATTCCAGAGCCTGGGGGTCTTTTCCTGGAGCACTCGGCTTGGACTTTGACTGGATTAACAGATCAGTGTCCTGCCATCACACAGCGGGCCACGTGTGACATAATTAGGGAGCTAGAAAGCGAATGGGCTTTAAAGGTGGTCACTACGGCACCAAAGCCATCTGCTTAAGCGAAGGTTCATCTCAGGCAGTCCATTGATCCATCGTAATCTCTCGTGAGGTATTAGGCGGCAGTGGGCTGCTGTGGCAAACACGGCAAACGGCAGTGACATTATTTATAGATTAATTCAGAAGACCCTCTGCTGATATTTAGGGCTGTGTTTTCCTTGCAGTTGCCCAGCTTCACCTGCAGCCCTGCGTAGAGTACGTGTTTGTGTCCAGGCTGAATGAAACAAGCTTTGTTGGAGGGATTTTGACTTGTACAGCATTGCAGATACCCAGCAGTAGCATCGCTGTGAGGTAGAACAACCAGAAAACGTAACAAGTCACAGCGTGCTTGTGGACCAAATCTGAAATCTTGCTGCAAGGAAGAATACCTTGATCCAGCTTTCAGAAATTCATGTTAGGACAGTATCAGTTTAGAGTCCTGATGCGATGGGCAAGTTGTAACCAGAATCTCTGACAGCTTTATTTTCAAAGCTGAAGGTACTGCAGAGCCGCAGGGACCTCCGGAGCAGTGGGGAGGGAGACTTGGATGTTTCTCAGCTTCCTGCACTGGGGGATGGCTGGGGCCCCTTAATTTTGTAGGTTTTTGCTATGTAGCTCAAGTTTGATGTTGAGATTGCTCCTTTGTCCCTCAATTTGCTGGCAAACCAAGCCTGAAGGACATTCTTGCAGATACTCTGTTGAGATGCTGCTTGGAGAGACACTGCTATCACAATTTTCCTTCTGTAACAGAGGCTCGGTGTGGGACAGGCAACAGCTTGCAGAGAATTTGACACTTATTTGCAATTCAGATTCTCAGAGCTTGAAATAACTCTTCTCTTGTAAACGCAAAGGTGTTTTGTTTTTGTTTCGTAGCTATGCCTGACATCACTGGCCACAAGCGAAGTGAAAATAAAAATGAGGGGCAGGAGGCACTGATGTACTGCAAGTCTGTGGGCTTCCCACATCCCGAGTGGGTGTGGCGCAAGAAGGTCAACGGAGTATTTGAGGTAAGAAACTGGGCTATCAGGCAGGTCTTAGCCCACCAAACCCCCAGTAAGGAAGGAAATGAGCACCTTGGGTTTAGGGATTTATTATTTAGGATGCCTTAAGTTCTCGAAATGCAGTTCCTCAAAAGTCTGATACAGTGGTGAGTGAAACTGAAATTTTTCAGCAGCGGTGAGTATAAAAGGGATCTTTATGCTGCTGCTGTGTGAACAGAGTTGCTCATTGTGTTGCTGCTGGGCAAAGTGATGACCTGTCCGGAAAGAGATGGTGTTCGGGTTATCTACTACAAATTGCACAATGTGAGTTATGAAACGTGATTTAAAAATGCATTTGGTTACAAATTTCTCAAACTCTTTTTCAGTTTTAGTGGTTGAGCTCACAAGACTTAATAAGAGGACGTGGCAGCAATACCTGTTAGTGTTTAATTGAGCATTCTTTTTTCTGTGTAGCAACTGATCGAGTGAGCAAAACAATCTGGCCAGCAAATGGAATAGCAGAAGAGAAGCTGGAAGCTGCTAAATCCTCAGCCCACCTATTTTTACATTGCTGTGTGATCTGCCACAGAGGTAGCAATTCATAGATGAAGAAAACACATTAAGCAAATGATAGGATGGGTTGATTGCTCACGGTTAAGTGCGATCTTAAACCTTTAAGGGGCAGTGCTGATGAGTCCTCTGTGGTGTTGTGTAGATTCCCCTTCACACTGTCTTTTTGGGGAAGTTATTTGATAAATTAATCGAAGATTAACTTTCAGGAAGATCAAACATCCATGCTTTGACAAAGTTTTAAGTTCTTTAATCCTGAGCAACTCTGGAAGTCTCTTTCTTTCAAACACAGAAAGAATATAGTGCCTCAAATTCCAGCTCCTCTAAAAAATTCCAGTGGCTTAGGCTGCCCTGACCACAAATCTCCGAACAGTGCACATTTCTTTTAAAAACACATAACAAAGGCAAAATTCTATTAGGGCTGTCATGCCTTAAATAGTTAGAAAACACTAATGTAGTGTAGAATAATCTTAACTGGTACTGCTTTTTCTTTTTTCCCCCTTGACATTGAAATCATCTTGTCTCCTGCTAGGGAGTGGATCCGCACTCCTGTTACTTGACTCAGGTCAATCTTTATTGCTGGAAACTGGTGAATGGAGTGAAACAGTTTCTCTTGAAGCAAAAGGTTGATAATGTGGTAGCTTACACGATCACAACTACTGGCATTTCATGGCTGATACTGATAAAGTAGGATAAAAATACGGCTTGTCAGTCCAGCTGGCATTTTTTCTTGTTGTTTTGAAACTCAGCTCACTTTATGAGAGCTGCAGAGTAAACACTGGCAGTGGGCTTTTCTGTTGTGTTAAGGAACCAGCCTCTGTGCAAGAATCCCTCAGATCCCTTCTAGCTTTCATGGCATAGATATGAAAAGGCACCAGTACTTGCTAAGGCTGTTGCTCTTTTCCACCTTTCTCCTTTTACCAGGACATCAACAACTCCTCCGGCAGATTCTTTATTTCAAATAAAGACAACTACACTGAGCTCAGCATCACAAACCTACAGATCAATGAGGATCCCGGCGAGTACCAGTGCAACGCAACCAACCCCGTCGGCTCTGCCACAGAAACAACTATCCTCCGTGTCCGCAGCCATTTGGCTCCACTCTGGCCCTTTTTGGGGATCTTGGCAGAAATCGTTATCCTTGTTGTCATCATAGTTATTTATGAGAAACGGAAGCGGCCGGATGAAGTCCCAGACGGTAAGTGTGCTCAAAGCCACTTGTAAGGAGGGGGGGAAAGGAAGGAAAGAGAGAGGGGAAAAAAAAAAGGCAAAATGAACTTGTGGAAGCAGAACAGAGTGGGGCTTTGTGGCAGGAGGGATCAGCAGCCCAGTTTGCTCAGCTCTGAGCTCTTTGCTTTCTCATCTGTTCACTCGCCAAACATTAAGCCTGGCAAGCACAGAGGGTCCAAGTGCTGCGCAGAGTCCTAACGCTGGATTTCCCCGAGATCTCAGACTATGGGGTGGGAGGGTGGTTATTTCAATGTTTCTAAAGCTTTTGTTGCACAAAGTGGGTCTAGCGCTCCCGTGTCTTTCCTGCTGCAGTAGCCCTGAGAAATCCTGGACGTCAGCCCTAAGGGGAGCGTAGGGCGGCACAGGGGGAGAGCCGGAAACACTCTCATCCCTGATGGCACTCCCGTTCCGTGTGGCATCTGGACTGGACGCTGGGCAGGTTTTGTAAGGAAACACTGCACTTAAAGGGATTGGGACTACAGAGACACTTCAGAAATAAAAGATGTTTTCAGTGTTAAAAAGGCGGGGGTAGGGCTCTTATTTTGATGTGTAACTGTGTTTAAGAAATGCTCTAGAAATTATGTCTAATAGCCACTGAATTATATTTTTCTAAATATTCAGGTTTTATTTATCAGGTTTGATGGTAGCACTAGTTGTGTTTGGTACACAAAAATAGTAGTAACTTTCATTTTTAATCTTCTGCATATCTTCCTCTTTTAAAGATGGGGGAAGGGTCAGTTTGAGACTAAAATGAGTATTTGAAAGAACCACATCGAGAAACAGGCTTTAATGTGACACCTAGCTGCCTACTACAGTGTTTATCAAGAAAACCTACCCAAGGAATCCTTGGGAGAAGCGGCTGGTACGCCGTCGTGCTGTAGGAACGCGACGCATCCAAGTAAGGAATGGAACAGATGCTTTAGAGTACATGGAGGGCAACACACTGAATCAGTCTGGGAATCAGTCCTGAATCGTTAGCTTTCCTGGGCTGGACGAGTCTTCCAGCATGGTAGATAACTTCCAAAGGCAGCTGTGGTGTAGCTTTTGCAGCAACGATTAGTTGTTGTCGAGCCACACAAGGGATTGATAAAGACGCAGCACGATGTTTGCCTTTTGGGGTGAAAATGCAGGTGCTGAAACACTCATCAGCTTGTGAAGTTTGGGCAAAACCAGCTTCACAGTTCTTGAGCTATGTTTGAGAGGATGAAAAAAACATAATCTTATGAAACAGATAATGAATGTTAATACTTTGAGAGTGGCTGAGGCCACAGATCTAAACTGTCTGAAATAGTGTATACCTAGAGGAAATGAGCTTTGGATCTTAACCACTTGAGTAGCACGTACTAACTGCTTACAGAGCATGCATCGAGACTGCTCTAGGTGTGTACCCACCAACATTTAAGCTGTGTAGTGCATGTTCTTCTGCATAACTAACAGCTTCTCAGTTGCTAAGGGGTTTCTACTGCCAGCAGTTTGTCCTCAGAGTGGCTCTTGACCAGCCTAGAAAACTTCAAATCTATTTGAAAGAACAATTTTCAACGTTCTCTTGCACTTCTCCCGTGTTGCGGTGCCACATCGGTGTAACTTTGGTGTTGGGATGGCCAGGGAGAATCTCGCCTCTTTGGTGGCTGTTCGTGGTTCCCTGCGTTTCAGACTTTGATCTGGTGAAGTTTCACAAGGATGGAAACAAGGTATCAATGGTTGAGATTCGATATGGAAATATTTGTTGTAAGCAGCCTCAAATGGACTTAATCCCACAGAAATTGGCTCTGACCTGACCCAATCGCAGTGAAACCACCATGTTTGTGCCATTCAGCACACATTGCAGGTGAGGAGCTAACTATCCGTTTGTTTTGAAGGCTGAACTTTTCCTGGCTGGTCTGGCTGCTCTTCAGGTGCCTGAGGGATCCAGGCTCATGATCTCCGACGGAGGTGTCCAAGATGATGAGCCAAGGAACTGAGGTTACTCAATCTGCTTGCCCAGTCTGCTGTTATTTCAAAGGCAGCTAAGCTCGGGTCCTGGAGAGTGCCGCATCTCTCTGGTGGACAGGTTTTTTCTCTTGTGTGCTTTCTTGGAGGACAGAATCCAATATCTGTGTATTAGATTTGCCTGGAGGAAGACACACAGCCGATTGTAACATCTTCTCAACTAAGGGCCAACCCGAGTCCTACCTTTCCTTGGATATTCTTGCACTTTCTGTAATGGCATTTGAAGCTTTCTATGATGTCACGGTGGGAGACACCCTATGAGCAGGGGCATTTGACAAATGCATATGTGAGAAATCATTGATCGTCTGCTGATTTCCACACATGGACGTTTTACTTAGGTTATTTGGAATGTTATTATTTTAAATGCGTTGCTATGAAATGCCAAAGTTAATGTTTGAATGCAATGGCATGCTTATCCTCTGGAATTTAAACTCTCTCCTTCCAAAAATCATACATCCGCCCCCGTGTGCTGCAGTGAGCTGTGGCGGGTAACATCAGCCAGCCTATAGGTGAGCCAGCAGCTCCTGCAGATATTAGTCTAAACACGGTATTGCTTCCTATAAATATTATTTAGCAACAGCTGTGGTCTCTCAACTATCAGCTGGTTTTCCAGTTTGTTTTTTTTTGTTTTGATGTGTTAAGCTTTAAGGAACAAGGGTTGTGGTTGAGCCAGATCTTCATCTGAAGCTGCTGCAGCCATAACGATGGAGCTGGTGGTGCCTCCTTGCTAACAGGGGAAAAACCAGTAGCCTCGGCAGCAGAGTAACCTCCCTGATGGCCCTTCTTCCTGACTTTTGTCCTTGGACCACTCCAGTTTTTTTTCCTTAGACACTGAGATTCTTTCACATTCCTTCCTGACACCCTGCTCCCTGTTTTCCCGTGGTGGAATAACTCTGGACTCTTTCATCACCAATTTCACTGAAGGTCTTCCTTTGCTCTGGAGCAGGAGGTAGAAGCATCCAGAAAAAGCCCCAGCCACATTTGAGGATGGATGGCCATTTTTGCATCTTTCTTTGGAGCGCTGCCTAGGGGATCGTTATCGCTCGGCTTGACGCGTCCTCCTGCTGCAGGCTGCCTATTCCTGGAAATAAGGTGCCTGCTACCAGTAAGGAGCCAAAATGTTGGGGTGCAAGCCTTGTATAGGTAGTCTTTCCTCTTGGCAGTGCTTCAGGGTGGCCCGTGGGCTGCTGTAGATCCCACCTTAGGTATCTCCTGTGTGCAGTAAGGCTTTTTTCTTTTTTCCCCCCTTGAGAATCCTCTGATGTGCTGGCTGGGGTCTGTCCTGTTGGGAGGATCTCAGGAGTGAGGATTTCTGCATGAACCTAGTGCTAAGATGACTTATTCAGGACACTTTAAGGATTTCTTTAAAAGTTTTGGAGAGAAAAAAAGTGATGCTAAACATGGTAACTTCCCCTGTAAACAGAAAAATCACAGCCTTTCTGGAGCTGAAGAAGTTGTTAAATTGACAGCGTAGAAGTGCCCCTGCAGCTGTGCAGAGCCTGCCTGATAGCAGCGTAGGATAAAATCCAGTTCGGCTGCATTTGTCTCTGGTCTTGCTGGGAGATGCTGGTGTCCAGGCTGAGCTCTGGCCTTGTGCAGGACGCTTTCTAGGGTTAGTTAAAGCCCACAGAAGTCATAGGCAGCCCCTCGGGGTGTGCTGTATTCGTCTTCACGGACAAAACCAGCCCGAGCTGAAAGCTGGAGCAGGATTGCTCCAACCTCCACCAATAACAGGTATGCTGAATTTGAGTCCTTTTCCCTTGCTCAGCTGTGCCAGCCTGCCTTCACCGAGGTGCCACCTTCCAGAAATCGCTCATCTTGCTGCTCTTTTTTGAGAACTGTATTGACCCATTGAGCATTTCCGTGTCTCCAAAGAATCCTTCAGTTCAGTATAGCATCAGGTAGTGAGCCAGCAAATCCTGAGGGTCCCCTGCTCCACCCTGACTGATGAAGAACCATTTTTAGAGGACTAGGATGTTTCTCAGAGGTACAGAACCCTTCGACAAACCAGATCAGTAATTTCAGTGTTTGTATTTGCAGTGCACTTGTATATATGCAAGGGAATTTGATAGAAAAGTGAGTGGTCTTACAGCTATGTCAACCTAAAAAATAAAAATTAAAAAAAAAAAACACACACACAAAACAAAGCAAGGCTTGAGGGCTGCACCGTTTTGGCGAGTCTAAGCAAACAAGTGCCAAAAAAGGACTTGTAATGTGATGCTGACCAGAAGCACCCAGTTGCTGGTGGGAGAGCTAGTCACATCGATTTAGAGAGAAACGTTATCTCTGTCCTGGAAGGTGTCTGGGATGCTTTCCAGAGTGCTTGGGAACTCTACCTGGCCAGCCAAAATAAAGCTGATTGAACTAATTCCCTTTCTCTCATCTCCATGTTCCACGGGCTAAAAATGACCTGTCTGAGCTGCCAGCTCCCTCCTCTCCTGGCGGCTGGGTCGAGTGACAGATAACCTGGTTCTGTGTGGAACACTTCTTCTCAGTTTACTGTTTCGCTGCCGGGTGAGGCCGCTTGGGTTTCAGAGTTTGGGGGCATAAAGGGATGTGTGTTACCGGACACTTTCCCAGTGTCTTTGCTGGCCTCACAAAAAGTGTTACCTTCGTCGAGAAGTGCCACCCTGCCAGAAGGGCCAGGACACTCCTTTAACTTTGGCATTTCGTGACTGCAGGGTTTAGTGGGTGGTTTTTTTGGTTTTTTGGTTTTTGTTTTGTTTTGTTTTTGCATGGACTTTGCTTTTTGTCTTTAGTTTATTTGGTTTTTATGCCACGGAACAGGGCTGCTCAGTAGCTCTTTTGCTAATATTTCCTCCTTCACATAATCCAGATTGGTGAGTTCATTTATTTTTTGGGGTTTTTTTTCCTGCTGCTGTAGAGCAGAAAAAGGAACTTTGCACCTGTGAAATCTGTTTCCACCAGAAATGGTGCAAGGCTGGCATCAGCGGATGCCCAGTGCAGGTTCTTGCTGTCATGCCTGTGGGTTTAGGGGCATTTTTGTGCTCCGGGGAGGGGAGCTGCCTGCAGTGAATCCCTCCGGTAGCCTGCCCACGGGTGTGAGCCCCCTTGCATCCCAATTATGTGTTGGAAGGAGGAAGGGAAGGGCGGATTGCGCTTGGAATTTCTGCATCCTTTCAAAATGAGAGCTTTGACTTGCTTTCCGCACGGTAAAGCGACACACAGACCACCTGCCTTTTCCCCGAGAGCAGCTAGGGTTGGTAACATCAAGTAGGGGTGAATGACGGGCGGCTTCCGTGGCTTTTGGCGATGAAAGCTGCATGAACGCGGCATGTTGAGGCCGGAGACACTGGCACATCACTGCATGTACGATGGGAAACGGTTCCAGCAGGGGACTGCTGCTGCGTTTTGCTCAGAATGCAAGTTGCTTGGACTTCCCTTGATGATAAAAGGAAGCAAATAGCTTTTTCTTCCTCTGTGGTATAGCTTCAGCTGCTTATTTTTGGTAGCTGTAGCCATCAGCCATTGTGACCTGGATGTAGCGTGTCAAAGACTCCTAAAGAAAGTGGGTTTTTTCTGTTGGTGTTGGATCAAATAGACTAAAAATTAGCAAAGGCGCTCTTTTAAAGGGTGTGTCGTGGGGTAAGTAGAAAGTAAAAACTTCTTGGCTACATTCCCTCATAGGAATGTCAGCAGTTTTTACTTTAAAATCCACATTCGACATGATCTTGAGTTCAAAGCCATGAGGTGATTGGGGTATAACATGTCATTTTTCATTCTTCCCTTCTCATTTCTCAGCTTAAGACAGGCTTCCCATAAATGTTTTTCTGCTCTGGCTCTGCAGCAGCTCCATCCATATCCCCACATTCTTTCTAATACTCATTTATTTTTTTTTTCTCTTGACTCTCCCTGTTCCTGCTATTACTGTAAGTAATTGAAAGAACAAAATGTTTTCGCTGCAATAGTTTACTAATTTGGGGGTTTTTTTCCTGTTACCCACATCTTTCTCTCCCACACTTAAAATTCATCAAGGGGAGAAAATTCTCAGGCAGGGACATCTGAGACTGTGTAGCTATTGACTGTACCAAACAGCCAGCAGCCTCGTATCACGGTGGTAATCAAACAGCCTGGCTCCTCTGGGCCTTTATATATTGTCAGATGCTGCTATAGGATCAGAATTTCTCTGGTCTGATGTAAGTAATCTGGGCCAGAGAGTCTCCATTGCTGATACGCTTGTACCTTCATTCCATTTCGGAGCAGCTGCTCTATTTTTCTTGGTTTTATGGAGCAAGCCAAGTGTCTCCACCTTTTTTTTTTCTTCTTCTTCTTTTTTTTCAACCTCCCTCCAAAATATTCCTGCTAATGAAGCTGAAGAGAAGAGCGTTGCTCTGAACCTGATAAGCGTTGTGATGGTAGATGCTGACTTTGAATCTTTGCAGCCAAAGCCCTAAATGGTTAACGCAGGTTGTAATGCCTGTGTCCCTCCAAGAAACCATCACGGTCCCGCGTGGCTGTGGACTTTGAGTTAAAGAGGTGAAAAATTCCCAAAGATTTGTTTTTCCAACTTGGGCAAACACCTCTAAATTCTTATAAATGTTCTTGTCAAAAATTTTCAAGCCACTGTCAAATTTTCTTTTTCCTGGAAAGAAAATTCTTAAGCTAGCTTTGAAATCTAAAATTTCCCCAGCGGTCTCTCTAACAGTTCCAACAAACTGCTTTGCAGACCGTGGAATTTATATTGTAACCCAGGACCCCGAAGCTGCCAGACACTGGCTTCTCCTTTGGAGTGTTTGACCAGAAATTGAACACAAGTTTCATTTTAATCACGCCCCAGTTCACTGTTGACCTGTACAGACAGGTCTGGGTGTTGCCACATACCAGTGTAAGGACCGTTGCTGAAGCTGCTGGTCTCGACTCCTCTCTGTGTAAGTTTCTTTGCAAGTTTTAAAGCACAAACAGAAACAGAGAGTCCCTTTGGATGCAAAAATTGGAGTCTTAAGTGCTGGAAGTACCCCTTAGTGTTTCATTTTTAATTCTCACCAGTCATAAGAGGCTACCCAAGATGAATGGGATATTAAAAGTAAATACTGTAGGTTTCCAAAGGAGGTAAAAGAAATGGAGCAACACCTAAAATGCCTTATGAATAAAGGCTGAAAGCAAGGGGGGGAGCACAAAACGCAGCCACCTCCTCAGACTGCTGAAGCCTGAGTTGCGTTCCCAGACAGTTAATAGCAGTGGAGGAGCTAAAGCGAATCTGTTTGCCATCATCTTGCGATTTTAATGTCCAGATATTTTTGCCCGGAAGGACAGTTTACACATGTTACCCAGTGCATTAAAGACAGCAGCGACTGTCACCTTTCGGTTCAGAAATGTGCTATCTCAGGGCAGCACCAAGCAGATCCTCGCTGCACCCACAAGAAGGGCACAGGCAGCTGGGGGTGTTTCATCTTGGATTGTATAAACAACGGGGGTTTGGGAGTCTGCAGGTCCCCTCCAAAGTCCAAACCAAATTTCTGCAAAAGGAGGGGTTTAGTGTGGTCGATTCTAAAATTCCAGCTCACCCGGCAGCGTTTTGGGATCCCCACGGGCGCGGAATGGAATGAAGCGGCGTTCTGGGAGGATGTTCTCGATGGCCAGAGGTTTGACGTGCAGTGAGAGACCACCAGTTCCTAGAGCAGGTCTTTGGCATAAAGGTTTTGAGTTATATTGATATTTGTCGGTTACTGTGACTTCTTTTTTTTTTTTTTTCCCCCCCTTCAATTGCATCATACCCTTAAAAAAATGGTGGTAAGTGTGAGATCTGCATGCTTTGGAGTTTGTTTAATCTCCGCTTCAGTCTATACAACGCACAAGTCATAACGTTAACACTTTTTCTTAAAAACTTCTTCATTCACATTCACAAACTAATTTGGATTTCAGTTTGCTGTTTTTTTAATCTTTTATTTAGTCTAATTTTGTACTTTTTTTTTTCTGTTGTTCTGTTGCCCCCTGATTTCACTCAGGTTTCAGTCTTTGTCTGTACTGTACTGGGGATGCTTTTCCAGCAGTTAAGTGGCTGACCAGGATAGGAACGCACAGAGAAGTGTTTTTTCTTATTTTATCACAGTTTAGGTTCTAGATGGGAAAGGGCCGAGTGGTGGTGATCCACCATATAATCTTAAATATTCTAATAGGCATTTTTGTTGGATCTTTGGTTAAATGTGAAGCTTTATAAGTGTGAAGCTTTTTTTTTTAAAAAAAAAAAACCACAAACTCCTTATCTGCAATAGGCATCTAAATATTGTAACGGAGAAGGAAAAACTGTTATTTTATAGCAAGAGGGAGCTTGTATCTTAACGGTGCAGTTTATTTCTGAAGTCCAGCAAAACAAACTCTCAAAGATGTCTATGATGCTTGTTAGAAAGCCGAGATAACCGAGTCCTAAAGCTGAAGTAGGAATCCTGACGTGGGGAAGAGGGGAGCAAAGGGCTCGCTGGCTATCCCGGGCTCTTCACACGCGGGGTGCGGAGCGCAGCCTGCTTTTAAGATCTTTTGTGAATCAAAAGATGCTCGTGGAGGGAAGTTGTAGATTTACTCTACCGTGCTTTGTGTTCCAGTACCCGATGTGTCTCTGTATATCTCTGCTGTATATACAACAGCACATTGATGTCTGGTTGTCCTGACTAGTCCTAGTTCTCTCTGTACCCTGTCCGATAGTGTGCTGTTGCTGGTAATGGACTCCTGTGGACACCGGTGTGTCGCTAGTCTGTTCCTTTTTGGCTGTAAGAGCTCTTGGTTTGTGGTTAGCTCTTTATTTTTTTGAAATATTTTCCTTTTTTTTTTGTTATTTTTTTATGTTCCGGTCACTGTCTGTGCTAGCGGTGGCTTTGCCTATCCGTTGCCTTGAAGGTCCAGGTGGAGTAATGTCCCCGCTGCCCGACATTACTCCCAGCGTGTGCTCATGCGGATGCCCACACCGTTGAGACTGTAATTTCCATAACTGCTTCATGTGCACTAAGCACCCTTGTGGAATCCTGCTGAGAGTTTCCTAAAGACTTCAGTGAAAAATCCCTCCACCACAAGGTGGGAACAGCAGCTCTTGTGTGCCAAAAACAGCAGGTCCTGAATTGGTTCACCCAAAATACTTCGACAGGAGCGTTAACTTTCTGGATTGATTTATTTTTTTGTACTGCTGTTTAAACACGCTTCTGTCTTCTGCACTGCAGCGTGGGAGCAAAATAAGGCGGTTTATCATTTAAAAAAAAAAATCAATTGGTAATGAAAGAGCTAAAGCAAAACATTGCTCATTGGCTGATGTTTTCCCAATTTTTAGAATAGTTTTGCCAAGAGACACAGGCAGAACAATGCTGTCAGTCTTCTGTAGCTGAAGTCTGTTGTGTCTGGAGGTACCGCAGCACCGGAACTTTCCCCGGTGTTCCTGAGCCCTGTGCTCTATCGGGCCACGCACCATGCCTGCCGCTCTCCAAGGACTGCGGCGTTGGGATGCTTGAATCGAGTATTGCACCTTCAACCTCCTCCTAACCTGGCCTGTTCCAATCAGACAGTGAGAAAAATGTGATTTGTCGAGGTTGTATCATCCACGGGGGAAGATGAGCATGTGGTGTCTGTACCCTGGCATGTACGTACCAGGAGTTACCAGCCAGCTAAAAAAAAAAACAATGCAAGAAAACAACCAGCAGGATTTTACAACTGAAACGTTGGTTTGTCTTCTCATCTATTTTTTATGAGATTGAACCACTGGAACTTGGGGACAAGATGAGGCTGACAATATTGCAACAGTCTGTCCGCTACAGTTGCAGTTCTTCATGACAAAGCATCCCAAGTGTTAACTAAAACCATCGAAGCAACATACCTGCCATTAAAACTTGAGTTCAGAACAATAACTCCATGAACCTTTGCACTCCCGAGTGGAATGGCCTCTAATGCTGTAGATAGATCGGTTTGCTGTTTGCAGGTCAGCCACTGGCACGCTGCAAAAACTGACTTTTTCTTTTTTTTTTTTCCTCTTTTCCCTTCCTTGTCTTTCCCTGGATCATGTCGGAATTCTTGCTGCAGATGATGAACCAGCTGGGCCAATGTAAGTGCATTTTAAGAAAAAAATATTTCTGAATGTACAGAGACATCGTTTTCTTATGTGTGTGATCGATTTTTGTGCATTTTTTTATTGATTTTCTTTCTCCAGGAAAACCAATTCTACAAACAATCACAAAGATAAAAACTTACGCCAGAGAAACACAAATTAAAAATGCTTATCATGTAAGTATGACTCGCACGCATCTCGGAAATGGTCAGGCTTAAAGTCCTCCTCTTTCCATAGTGGTTGGGGTGCAGAAACTCATTCCACGTATTATAAATTTCCCAGCTGCTCAAAGGATGGCACTAGCCCCATTTCAAAGAGCGCTGGGCGCTATCGAAAGATTTATTTCATAAAATACACAGGTAGTTGAATGAGCCAGTCAGCTGTTGAACTTTACATAGCCCCTGCTATTGCTAATAAAAAATAAACCCCAAACCCTTCCTCGTTCAGTCTTAAACCTGGAAGCCAACCTCGGTTGGGAAGCCTTTATCTTCATTTAAGAGCGAAGCGGGTGTTACGCGCTTTGATTTGCACGCTGTTATGGCACATGATGTTGAAAATGCTGCCGGGCATTGACTAGCACCTTTTCTCGTTTCTTTTTTTAGAGCTTTAAGTTTCTGAGAGACTGATGGCAATATGACCTGCTAAATTTAAGGGTTGGAACTCTTGGTTCTAGAACTCCAGTTCTGTCTGATTTCTTTTTTTTTTTTTTTTTCTCCTTTTCAAGTGAGCAACAATATGACTGTCTAAAGCATGCCTTATTTAGCCTCTCCTGTAAGGATGACCTAGCCAGATAAATTTTAATAATGCTTCAGTGTAGAAGGTGTAAACTATTTTGGGCTTGATGTGCTGTGAATGTTGCTTTTTTAATTTTTTTTTTCCTTAATATATTTAAATAAGTAGTAAGTCGGCTCCCGCATGCGCCATTTTTTACTTCCTGTAGCTGTTCAAATTGGCAAAGCTCTAAATCGCACCGCTGCCATCTAGTGATACTTTTTGTAAAGTACAGCAAAACTTAAAAATATTATATACAGTATATATTTATATTTTGGGGAGGGGGGGAACCAAAATACAGTAATTGTGTTTGATTTTTAAGCTGCTGATATTCATTCCTTACTGTATGTCTGAAAGATGAGAGAATTACACTGTTCTGGTACTTAAGAGAAGTAATATAAATTGAAATTATCTTAAGGGCTTAACCTATCTAGAGAGACGTGGGTGTCCTGTAATCAGACTTCAAAAGCTGGAATGGTTCAATGTGGTGGTGGAATGCAGTTGAAAACAAAAACAAAACTTCAGTTTATAAATATATATATATGATTGCTTTTTAAGTGATTTTTTTTTTGTTTACTCATGTAAATTCTCAAATCCTTTTGCACTGATGTGTTCAACATATTCTTGTACATTCAATTCAGGCAAACTTTTATAATTTTCTTTTTTTTTTTTTGTTTAAATGATGAAATGTTACAGCATGGTGATATTCTATGCAACTAGTTATACTCTTTAGTTTGACACTGTAATTTCTCATGATTTAAAGATTGTAGAAATAGACCTAACAGGGTTCTCATGATGTGCATAACTGTAGATGCATGAACTTGTGTTCTGTGTATTTGTTGAAGTGCAATGATGTATAAAAAGTGGATTCACCTGTTTTTAAAAATAAAACACTGACCAAAAAAACCCCGTGAGACTTTCTCAAGTATTTAATCACACTTAAGCTTGTGTATCGCAAGCACTGGGTATCCCGGAGTGTCCATTCCAGTGGTAATAAGTTGATATTTCTCAACCTTCTGTGAGTTTTTTCAATTCCTTCTCCACTTCTTCCACAAAAGCTGGGAAATTCTGATCCATGAGACACAAGCGAATGAAGGGCCCCAGCTCTTGCGCGCGCCACACTGAATGCCGGTACACAAGAGGGAGCTCAGACTTCTTTTTCAGCACAGACTGCAAAAGGAAGGAAAAAAAACAACAGGGGTTGCACTGATCTTGCAAGTAAAAGGTAACATCATATGGGTTTTGTAACAATGCTGCTATGGCAAAGTTCTCCTTTGGTTTTGAATAAAGATGCTTCTGCCTTGTTGTGGATAACCACGTGGGCAGTTCTAAGCTCTTAATTTAGCAAGGTGTCTTTCAGAAGTAAATTATGGGGCTTTTTAAGAGTTAAAACCTCCTTTTGGTGCCCATTTAGCCCCCTCCCCCAGCTTTTTCCCTTGACGGTGGGCAAACTACGGTTGCTTTTCAGGATCAAACTGTCAGCAGCAGAGTGGAAGATGTCCAGCATCGCAGCCCCGCCCGCCCCCCAGCACCCATAGGCGATGCCGCTCTCAGCCATTAGCTGCAGCAGTCTAACAGACCGGTAGGTTAGTGGGCAGCTCCCGAGTGCTTTCTGCGCTGCTGTTCCTCTTACAACAATCTGAAGCAGCTCTGCTAACGCTTTACTGGGGCGGGCTGCCAGCCTTCCTGCTGGATGGGAGCCACCGTAAAGACATGGTCACTGCACCGTTCAACGGCCCTGCTGCAGCCAGGGCAGCTGCTGGTTGTGATAGGATGTGTTAATAACCGAGTGTTTGTGCCGAAATATTTCCATCGTTGTGGTCGGTAGAGCTCACCACCTTTAGCTGAAGTCATTAAAGCTGCAGCATGAGTTACAGATGCGTGGCAGTAAGCAGAGACAGTGACCGCAGTGCTACGATCACAGTGAGGTAAGTGATGTGTGGAGGCAGCTGGTGATCCAGGAGAATGGTCTTGTTACTGGGAGAAACGCCCAGCGCTAGTTAGTGCAGGACAACTGGCACACTGACAGCTGGAGCTGTGTTTGACTTGTGGGGAGGAAAAAAACCAGCCCTCAATATTTTTGCTAATCTTATTGTTGGTTCACATCGCACTATTGCTCTTTGCCTGGCAGAGAAAAATACCTTTAGAGATTGTTGACTATCTTTTTAAAAAAAAAACCTGCAAGGGAATGCTTAAACTCAAAGCTTCTGCTAGCCTCCTGAAGTGGTGGAAATGGAGAAATGTAAATCCCCAGTGTTGCAGAGCACCAGCTGTGAAAGGGTCTGTGTTTCAGAAGTTCAAGTGGGGAAAAGAAATTCAGGCCTGAATTTTACAGCAAACCTGTGGGCCGGGGAGATCCCCACTCAGAGCACAGCTGTGTTAAGAGAAGACGTAGAGGAAGATGTAGGAAACTACTAGAGCAAGGAGTCTCTGTGCTGGGGAATTTGTTAGTAATTCAAGCGAGAGATGGATCCACGTGTACAGCAACGACAGGCCTCGCTAGCAGAAAGCTTTGTTTGAAGCAGGTACTGTGCACTCCTCTTGTGCAGCATCCTCAGAAAAGCAGTTTTTAGAAGGTAAGTTGTTCTTCTACCATGTCAGACTTGGGCTATGACTACAGAAGTCATTTCTGCAGTTGAGTGACAAAGCCATTTATTTGGATATGACCTCTGGGCATTTATTTGCTCTGGTGCGGTGGTTTGTTCTTATGCAAATGGAGTAATTACACCCTGAAATACCTGCGTTGGCAGCTTATTTCCCAGCTTCAGATCATTACCCGAGATGCTGTGTTTTTGTTGGTATAGATGACGTTCAGTAAAGCCGTTTCCCAGATGTTTATAGGATATGAGATGGCTTGCTCACTCTCCGTGCCCCAGAGATTCCATTACAGGATCTAAATAGTAGATATTTTTTGTTACCTGTGCTAGCTGCGCTACAGATCTTCTTTCTCCGAAGCAGGAATCTGGTAGAGGCTCATCTGCCTGGAAAACACCAAATGCAAATACAGGCTCGTTACCAAGCAGAGTGTGGGCATGTGCAAGAAGGGGACGCAGCTCCACTTTTAGAGAGCCCGGGAAGAGAATGTGCTTGGCTACCTTAAGCAGTGAAAAGGCAGCTTTTTATGGAACCTGAATGCACATCTGCTCGAGTCTTGAAAAATGAAACACATGAAATAATGGGCCTGTAGTTAAACTGTCACATCTAAGCCAAGATAACTTGACCTACTGGAAGGAACTTTTAAAAGCTGCTGTGTATGAATGCTCACCAGGAGCGTGGTTTTTTCCCTTCCCGTGGGTCACATCACAGAAAAGATGGTTTAAGTTGTCAGTTCTATTTTCTGAGCGAGGTTTTCAGTCTTAACTTCTGGAGCAAGAGCATTATTAATACCAACAGCATGACTGATGGTGTTCAATAGCATTCTGCCATGAAATACTTTCTTTACCTTTTCATTCTTTGCTTTATATCAGGAAGTGAGCAAAGCCCAAGCATAGGTAATCTGCTTAAAGAACAAACAATAAATCTTGAGTATCAGCTGTTGAAGGTCTCCCATGTGCCTTCCTGGAAATGGTGTGAGTCAATTTAGCAATATATTTATTTTTCTCTGCACTTTCTCTACCAAATATGATTCCACTGTCCAGTAGAGGAGGACCTCCCTGGATTGTATCATTAAAATGACATAGCTGAAAGCTTTGACTTTCTTTTTTTGGGCCTCAGTCTTGGTCCCAATATTTTTTTCACATACCCAGAGCTATCCTGGCTAAGCTAGCTGCAGGGATGTGGGTTTTAGAGCTCCTAAGTGTGATCCTCTGGATACCCAAGAGAGCATTTATTTAAGAATTAGTCACCCTCAGAAACACTATCTGCCTTTGCCATTTAGTGTGGGTCTTTGCCTTGGAGGTCTGTGTTGTCTTCCTACCCTGAAGTGGCTTTTAAATGTGTCAGGTTAAGCTCAAATGGATACAATTGCAGATTTGCAGTTATTAACACTGTAAAACAGGAGCAGGTAAACACAAAAAGGAGAACACCATTTGTGGTATTAATTAGCTCTGATCATTTTTCTTACTCTGTGTAATTTATTTGAAAGTCTGCCAGGTGGTTCCCAGCAGTCTTTGCTGAAAAATCACACAAATGAAATTGCTGACTTTTTTTTTTTCTCTTCTTTTTTGGTAACTATTCAGCCCTCATCTTCTGCTCCCTATTCTTTTTTATTAACCTCAGCAGAAAGCATCTCAAGTCTGCCACCAAACCATGCCACCATCTGATTGGGAATTAGTAAATAACGCTTGGCTGTAGCCTCTGCAGCCGTTTCTTTTAACAGGTAGTAACTGCCTACGTGTGCCTGAGCCCTGCATGAATTGTTCTCTTCATTTCCAGGCTCCCTAGCTAAGGAAAAGTTCAAACCTCAGAACAGAGCTTTCTTCCGCACCTATAAATCCTCATTCCATTATGTTCTTCCTATGCTCATGTGAAATGTGTCTGTTAATTTCAGTTGTTAGTGGCCTCTTGGAGGTCAGAACAAAGGCACCTGATTGCTCTGAGATACGTTACAGAAAGCCTGAGCAGCTAGACCCACTTTCTTGAGCATTGTTCTGTTAATTTTTTGGAGGTACGGTAAGAGAACGGACAGATGATAGCCAGCTTCAGCAGCTGACTTCCTGAGTAACACCAGCCCTGCTCACTGACTGGGTTTCCCTGCATGTAAACTGAATTTGGGGTTTCCCAAATCCCGTTTCATATAGATGGCCTCATAGTTGCAAGAAGCTTTCTTCAGAAGGAAAATTTGTCATTTACAGATCTAACACTAATAGTGGATTATTTTTTCTATTTTTCTGCTCTTGCTTACTTACTGTATATAGTACTGATGCGTCTTGATTTTCACCACTAGCCAGCTGCCCGAGGCTGTGGTAGAGCTGCTGGCTTTGTTCGTCAGTTGCCTGAACTGGTAGGTACTCTGCAAGTTTCTGAACACAACTGCAGCAGTGTTCCAGCATCTGTTCTTTTGATTCTCCACCAAACTGAATGCGAAACATGCGGCATTCATTCTGCTCAAAAAGCAAAGAGAAATTAAACTGTGAATCCCCTCCAACTATTTTGATTTAATTAAATTCTTATTTGTTAAAGTTAGGAAGAAGGCAATTAATTTTTGGATCACTGCACCAACTTAAACTTAAGTTTTCCCTGCTGGAACTTAATTTTTCCCAGCAGCTAAACCAGAAGACTGATTCCCAGTTAAAAAAAGCCCAAGAAAACAGCAAGTGAGCAGAGCCACTTCTGAACTAATTAAAAGTCTAGCCAAGTGAACAAACCTTGCTATGACAACGGAGTTTATACAGGTATAACAGGGAAATGTTGCTGCAAGTAGTATCCTGTAAGGATATGCCAGGTCTGAACAGTTATGTGTGTCACAAAAAAATGAAATGACACTAAGGGAAGCGGAAGTTAACTTTGGAATCTAAACTAAAAGTATTTATGTTCCCACCTGCACCAAAGCCAGCCTTACAGCCCTACCTGCTGTGTCTGTACGTAGCTAACCACTGAAATGCAGTTTGGCACTGCAGCTGAACGCTGCTTGATGCTCACACAGTTCATTAGGAGTGCAAGAAACTCAAATGCATTCCTTTAGTGAAATAATACTAAAAAAAGCCTGGATAGAACTGACCCCCAGTATAGGCTGTACCACAATAGATACTCTTTTGAGTAGGTGAGGTCCAGTAAACTGCACTGAAAATGGAGGACCAAAGAGCCTGATCGGCTTGTCCTCAGCAATTTAGCTAATGTTAAAGCCGATACACATTGAATGCTCTTGTTTAGGGAGTGAACTAATGGGACTTTCAGTTTAATCTTGACATTTCAAATTTAAAGCACAGTTAAAGTACTAGAAAAGGAGCAAGTTTTCCTTGGATGGACCTAGTTTGAGTCCTCATTTTTCTGAGATATCAATGTCAAAGGCTCTTTTTTTCTGATGACTAGCCATGCTGCTAGACTGCTGGTTGCACTAATACAAGGACACCTTTCACTTTAAAGATTTTGGTCTCAGAGATGAGTCAGCTCTTCATGACAGCCTGTATGTTCACATGCATGTTATTTTAAGATGCTTGTATTGCATAAAATGATTTATAGGGCACTACAAGCATAAATGCTTGTCTCAGTGCCTTTTAAAGGAAAAAGTGTCAATTCAAACTGTACCACTCATTTTACCAGTGCCTAGTTAAGTTTCCTCTAATTAATTAAGATGTCAACTTAACTGGGTCAGCTCTAGTTAAGTTTCCTCTAATTAAGATGTCAACTTAACTGGGTCAGCCTCACATAATCAAGAACTGATTTCTGGATGTGCCAGACAGGTGAGTTCTCATTAAAATGACAGAAAGGTAACTTGCATCTTAATTTGAATTCCTTTGAGAGACTTTCAAAGAAAGTCATAGTTACCCCTATGCTCCCTACATCCATTTTCAGTCTGAGCTATGTGTATTGCCCTCTGCTTTTCCACAAGGAATGTTAAATAATTAAGACGACAGTTTATAAACAACAGACTTTGTAAATTAAACATTTTTCCTTTAAGGAAACAGTTTCAGAATTAAGACACTTGTACTCTTCCTGAATAATATTTCCAGTAATACAGCTGAGTTTCATGGATTATTCTGTAATTGCAAAGCAGGTAAAATGCAGCAAAAAAATAAAAAGAGGAACTGTAGGAAAGAAAGAAAATAACTGAAACCAGTAAAATAATAAAATAAGACTGGGAACAAGGAGCACAAAGTAAATCAGAAATGATAGTGTAATATTTAGTTGTGCATGCCCCTTAGTTGCCCTGTGCACTCAGGTCTAGGAGCCGGTTTTTGAAAACCTATCTTGCTTTCCTCTTCTGGGCTCTTTCCTTACTTAGGTCTACCAGGGTTGAGACAGAACCCCTTATATGGCTGGCTTCCTGTTTGGTTTTTTTTAATATTTTTGAAGATTAGCACAGATTATATACTGACAGCATTTAAGAGATCACTTCAGCTACAATTTCAGATATACAGTAGAGAAACTGTATGACAGGACCACTGCAGTACCACTAAATCCAGTTTAAGGCATGTGAATTTATGGTAAGTAAACCTGTAGATGCACTGAATTAATTTTACGACTGTTAATATTCCTCCTTTTCTGAACTGTCCCTCAGACCTTTGTTCAAGCCTCAAAGTGATTGTGACGGTGATTTTATGTTTCTTGTGAGATGCAGCAGAATCCCTTAACGCTGTGCTGGGAAACAGGTTCTATTAACTGTAAACTGGTGATGTCCTGATTCATCAGAACTAATTACTGCAACAGCTTGATAGGCTTCTTCAGGGATACTCCACGTTTTATAAGAATTTGACAAAAATCAGAGAGCAAAGATGTTCTGAGTTCAGGCAAGCATAACCCATGAATTTAAAACAGTTTAAGATACTTATTTAGGCAGTTCCTAGTGCCACCAGCCTAGGCTTATTCTGAAATAAGTCCTTATATTTAAACAATGTTTATTATGCCTCACATCTGCTTTTATCTTGCAATTAGAAAGGCATTCCACCCCTCTGCAAACTATATTGTTTGGTTTGTAACATCCTATAAAGAAATATTTATGCATCTTTCATAAAATAAACCAGATATAAACCCAAATTACAACTAAAGTGGAATTTTTACAGTTTTCAGCTCTTCTGGATATTGCTGTTCTCTGTAATTAAAATAGCCCAGTCTGCACCAGAGTGCCAGTCAGGGGAGAATGCCACAGCAACTCCGAATACTTGAGATGTTTTTATGCCTTAATAGTTCTGTGAATGGGGCAGAGAGTTAAAACTGGTCTCTAGCACCTACTGAACAAGGGGCTCATCATCTTTTTGCAACTCCTGTTTTGAACTTAGAGATGAATTCTCTTGTCAAGTAGAGATAGTTAAACTAGAGGCAGCTGTTTCTGCTGAAACAACAAAGCCTAGAAAGTATCAGGAGACTGGAGAGGTCATCTTATTTTGAAACAGGCTTTGTTTCTGAAAAACCTGGTGAGTGCTCAGTGTGGATGAATAAGAGACTTCTCAAGAGTTCATCTACGAACCGAGAAAACTGAGATTTATACATAAATTGGTAACAAGTAAGTACGGTTTAATGACTTAAAGGCTAACCAACCACTTTCATGAAATCTGAGAGGAAGACCAGAAGCCGAGGTCCCTTTCATTGCCTTGAACACCAAATACCTGAATCACTAGCCTGCCACTACTGTGCCATGTGTCAGGGGCCAGAAAATGGCTAAATAATTGTTTATCTGGAGACTTTGCCAAAGTGAAAGTACGATTCATAGGTAGCAGACTTCTGTACATGCAAGAGAGTTGCTTCATCTTCTTAATTGTTAGCAGTGGCAGATAGATTCTAAAATAAATACTAGTCTAGCTGTTCTGGTAGCTAACTCCCAGAAAGCAGTCTAAAAGACCTGAATATTAGCAATTACAAAAGATATTAAGATGATTCAATCCATTCTTGTTTAATATCTAGCATTAAAAAAAATCTTTTAATTTATATAGACAATTTACAGTGTTCTAACTACTGGTTTAATTTATCCAATATTAAGAAATCTCATACAGAACTGTTAACTGTTAGAAATATTAAAAGCAACTTACCTTTGACTGTGCACAAAGCAGCAGGCAGTCTGCTTTTCTTACGATCTTTAACCACTTGTGGGAATCAATTAATGAAAAGCCTTCCTGAAATAAAGCAGAACACAAACTAGTTGCACAGAAACATGCAACGCTCAGAAGTATACACTGAAGTTATGTGATCTAATTTAACCCCTAATGAAGATTACTCATCTGCACACATCCCATTTTTGTAACTGCTGGTATGTCATGTTTACCACACGAAGAATTAAATCTGAATCCGTAGGTCTGGTAGTAACACTATCTGGAAATTAGAATGTACCTTGACATATATTTTACATTTATTTTTGTGCATGTTATGAAAGTTTCATGAAATGCATAATAAACGGCTGCAAAAGAGAGCTTTAAGTTCTTCCACATCCTGTGAAGTTGCCCGAGAGGGCAGCAGAGGGCAGGCAAACCCGAAGAATGGGACAGCAGTTGGGTTCATCTAGGGCCCAGAGAGGCATTTTCTCCAGATGGAATTCAGGTAAACAAGAAGCAGCTTTGATAACTTGATAAAGATGTTTTGATTCTCCAGCTGCATTAACTGTCAGTCTCTTCAAACAAGATGGACTGCTCAGCATTCTGTGAAAACACCGCAGGAAGCTGAAAACATCATCTAAACATTGCAAGGCAATGGCCTGTGTCTCCCAAGGTACTTCCCACAGACTGTCTCGGAGTCATTACTTAGCAAAGTCTAGAGGGGGAAACAACAAAAAAAAAAAAAAAAAACAAAAAAAACCAAAACAAAAAAAAATTTAAGGGCAGGGAAGAAATTACCGACCTGTTCTTTGTGAACTCATAATGCTTTCTATGACTACGGATTTTTGCAGAGGCTGTCCTAAGGGTCAGGAACCCCAAATCTTGTCCATCCTGGATAGCCAGCAGTGTGTTTTTGCTGGAGTTACTGTCCATCTTCCGCAGGTCTAGGCTGGGAAACCATCTGCCATTCTATTTGGTGCAAGAAGTCACCTCGGTAAGACACTGCTCATTTAAGGTGCTGGCACTGGCTTTATAATCTCATGCAGCACTTGCATGTAGATTTTTAACGGAACTTTTACGAGAGGAACGGCTAGCGAGCGTTGAAGAGTTGATCGGGATCACAGACACATGATCATCAGTCACCTGATGATAGAGGCCATAAAGGTAAGACAGCACGCAAGTATTGTTCCCAAAACAGTTGGGGTCAGAAGGAGAAAATAATTTCCCTCTATGCTGTAAAACCAGAAGCTGACAGCAAGTAAGATGGGCCAGTCACTTGCAGCATGTCTCAGCACTCAAAATGCAGCAGGTACAACTTGCCTAGGTGTGAAAGGCCCCAAGAATAGGAAAACCTCACACTGTGACCACAGGGAAGTACTGAGCTACCTTCTGCTCTTGCAGGGATTAGTAAAGGAATCTGGTTCCTTAGAGGGACAAACTGCAAATACTGGCCCTCGCAGGAGAAAAGGGCATCTTTCTCGGTAAGTCAGTGAAATAGAAGAGAGTTTCTGAATGTCACTTTGTCATGTAGTCTGAAGTTATGCCTGACACAGTAAGGAAGCCTGTGGAATAGCCTCGCTCCTCTGTGCACCTGCCATTTTAGCACCTTCAGTGTTTGGGTGTGTGATTTTAGTCTTTAATAGACCTGCCAGACAAGAGCTTGGTATGTGGACACTGAAGCCGGGGGAAAGAGGGGACACAGAGAATATACTGAGCAGAATGCCAGTACGAGATGAGTAGGCTAAGAAAAGAACGCAGCACTGTTAGAACATTTCTAGAATAATCAGTAGCACTTCACATGTTGTATTTTCAAACGCACAGAAGAGTGCATTACTTTGAAATTTGGCCACAGCCATCCATAGCTGTGCAGCGTTTGGCCCCAAAATATTGTTTAATGCTGAAAGTGGAAAAGCATCAGCAAGTTCAGTTGGTGATTGTGCACAGCAGAAAGTTACATCAAAAGTCAAGAATTTTAGTCATGCCAGCACCATGGAAATAAGAGTGCAGCAGTTGCCACAGCAAAAATTGGCATTAATTGTGCACGTGAACTGCAGGGAGGTCTTAGTACATGGCTGTACAAAATACAAAAATGCAGATTCGTTTTGTGTACATGAGAAGTACTTCAGAGGAGACGTGGAGTGACATCCATCTACAATGTGTACTGTGCTGTGCTTGTGCTGCCAGAGTTGCTAGAAGGGCTCTACTAAGGAAGCAGGCAAAGAAAAGAGAATTGAAGTCAGAGGACTAAGGTATGGCCAACAGTGCATTCAAGGAGGGAACAACTGGTTGCAGAAAACATACATAGTGCAGAGGAGTTTGGGGCAGGGAACAGGCTCTCAACTCAGAACAGAGAGAAAGATGGGGTATGAAGAATGGGAATACATAAAGCAGAAAAAATATCCTAAACTGTCCCTTTTAGAAAGGCTGTGTTCTTGATATTTATACAAATAATCTGAAAAGTACATGTTCTACTTGGAATGTAGACTAAGTGCATTTATGTTTATTTTTGTGAAAGAAATATAAACATAAGGGGAATTTCATCTCAGCACAAGGACTTACTTCTCTCATTTAAAGCTGTAAATATTGAACATCTTTTGAGGGGAATATCCATACTTTCTCAGAACACATGGGCCAATTTAGAACTTCTCACTCTAGATAAGCAGCCAGGCTGAGTCCTGGACAATCAAGCAGCCTAGGAAATGATTTGTGTTGAAGTATGACTGCTGCTTGTGCTTACTGCTTCCTGCCATAGGGAATTTCTCCACTGCCGCTTGGTCTTCTTCCAATTCCACTACCAAACCCCAAAATGCTGTTAGAGTGAAGCAATTCCAATATCCTGTTCTTTCACTAGGCCACTTTAGCTTGTGGCCACTTGTGCTTACTCTGTTCATTTCAAATACTTACTGGTTTTGATACACATCAACTGTGTTTATTTAAATATAGCTGTTCCCATATTAAGTCTATTTTTACAGTGTTTTTCCTTTCACTGTAAGATGTAGGTTGAACAAATGTTGTCTGCTTAAAATAATAACTGTTTTCAAAGAAATCAGAAAAGGCAGCCAGTGTTTAACTTTCCTACCAACTATTTTATTGACGGTTCCCAGGTTGTCATCCTTTTTATATGTCCTGTTTCTGAGGTAAAGAGTGCTGGAAAACAGCATTTGGAATTTTTATTTATGTGCTCCTAATTATTCAGTTCCAACCCCCAAATTTAATTAACTGAAATTTAATTTACTTCAAGTTTAATTAACCGAAGAACAAAGCAGAAAGTATCACCTTTCTTCTTGCACCTTTGGTTGATTGTATATTGCCAAGCAGAAACAAATACCTAAGAATAGCTAAACCAAACAGAAAAACTCAATGCGGTACTTGAGCGGTACAACAGACCTGATTTGGCACAAGCAAGGCACCTGAAAAAGGAAAAGGGAATGTTTTAGACAAACTCGGGTCTGCAGAACTCCTCAGACTGAACTCAACCATTAAATTGTTTACATCAGGAATTGTCATTACAGTCAGGATTCTCTAGATTTTCCTCAGTTCTAAGCAGCAAATAAGCATGATTTTGCACCATGTTAAGGAATATTCTTTTCCTTGTGGCTTTTCCAGGTTACCTCAGTCAGTACAGACTGCATTTGAGGCTGCCTGAATTAAGACAAAGAAAGATTCTTCTTAATGATGATAATGCTCTCTTTTGTCAGAATGAAACTGCATATTAAGTTAGGTATATTAATTCAGAGCAAAAGAAGGAAAATCACAATAAATCTGCCCCTTGTTCCATTGCTCAAAGTCAAGAGGATCTCTGCCAACATCCAGGAGCTAGGCATGGGGTAGATCCTGGGAACTCCAGGGCAATCTATTGAGATTATAGTCCATTTGTCTTTCTAGAGATAATGAATTTAATCTGCTCTGGACACATGCACTGACAAAGAAAAAAAGTAGTAGTCCCTCCAGATTGCTTCTGCCACTGTGCTGACAGAAACACAGAGAACAAAGCAGCTGTGGTCACTGTTCCCCTTGAGCAGGCAACATGTATAGCTGCTTTACATTCAGAGCTGGGCATTGCTGAGCAGTACTGGGCATGAGCAGAGACAGCCGGCAGTATAAGATTAATCAGGCATATAGACATAAACGCAACCTAGAACTGGGCAGGAACATAAGACCTCAAATGTTTACAAACTGAAGAGATGAGCAGTGGAGCTTTTCTAAGTTTGATCGTTAATGTTCAATCGTGCATATACTCCTTATGTCATTTTCCAGGATCCTACTTGTAAGAACACTGTATTAAAGGAAAACACTTCCATACATCTCTGACAAAAATCTAAATCTCTTGGAGGGAGGACCCCGAGAGGAATTAAGCTGAAGCAGAAAACAAAGCGAGACGTGTCCCAATTATTTTGGAAGCAGGCAAGATGTGACCACACCTTACATGAGGCAGAGAAGCCAATAATGCTGGTCCAGCCTTACAGCCATCTAGTCCATCATTCATTGGGAAATACTTTTGTTCTGATTTTACATTTCAGCATTCAGAAAGCTGCTGGATAAGGAGGCCTGTGATCAATGCTGGAAGGTATTGCATGTTATTTAAGACTATTTTTATTATTATATAATCTAGAAACCCTCTGCTGCTAAGCAACATAGGAACAGATTATCCTTTTTGTTAGATTGCAAGGCTTTTAGGCAACCCTGTCTGAACTAAAAATTAATATATATTTAAGAAATGTTATTTGTGTAACAGTTCAGCTATGCTGGCTTGCATCAATTAGTTTGGATTCACTCATTCATGAGACAGATGTTTTCAAATAAAACTGAACTACATGTAAACAATAGCTTAGGAAGAAAAACTTTCTTTTTGACACAAATATTATATACTCCTCCCTTAAATTACAACCAATATTAAAAAAGACAAAATCCCAGAATGCCACACAGTCACATTCTCCAGTTTTGGCTACTACTTATAATAGGCTCGTGAAATGCAAATAAACCAGTTTCTTCTCGAAGTTCACAGTTCAGAATGAATGTATGCATTGTATAACTTAAGGAATCTGCTGGGTATCGCACAGATGGGAATGTGCATGCATAAAAAATGATGAGTTAGCAGGAGATGAAAGGAACTTTATTGTATTAATTAATATCGCAGTGCATGGCTGCCGGAGTGGTCCTGTCTGGTAGGACCTGTCTGGAAGGAAGATGGCAGAAGAGGAGAGCTAAAGGCCTCAGATGACATCCCGCTCGCACCATTCCGATCCAGGCTGGGCAGCTCCGCGGTACACAATTCTGCCAAAAACAGAGCAATCTTCTACTTTCAAAGGCCGTGCTTGGTTTCCAGGAACGCACGTGTGAAAGTTCCTTAATCCAGTCATTTCCCAAGGTAAGCTACCGAGACACAACTGGGGAGAAAAGTTAGCACAGTAGCCCTCATGATGCCTTTGCAGGGGAAAAGAAGAGATGTGGGAAAGCACTTTTCTGGGGAAGGGTAAGATGCTCTGCTGCTATGAGTAGCCCACCTGCAAGCTTGAGTACCACTGCACAAAACCAGGAGGGATGCCTTCAACAACCTGCCATTTTCCGCACATGGAAAAAGGCACTGCCCAGTCACTGCATCGTCCTATCCAGAACTCCACTCTGTGACTCTACTCAGCACACTGAAGGTATAAGGAACAGTGAGAAATCTTCTCGGAAATAATATTCACTACCTAGACTTTAAATGAAATTTGTTAAGTTATAAATACCAACATTTTTTGACCTCTAATATTCTAGGTACTACTATTAATATTTATGCTGAAGAACAGCTTGTTTATTCTTAGAAGTAACTAATTTGGCAACAAAGGAATGGTAGTTATATTTCCAGGTATCTACAAAATGTGGTCTATGTATCTCTTAAAAGTCTGCAACAGAATAGAGATATTGTAGTTGAGAAGACTGTTATTAATCATTGTATCAAGAGACAGTAAAAATAAGGATGTGAGAGGAGACAGTCTGTAAAAGCTTGTAAATTATGTTCAAGTATTATACTGAACATAAAAGTAGAGGCAAAACTGAGATGCTTTCAGAAAACTGAGTAAAATTGGAAAACATGTTCACAAGCGTTCGCTTGAAAACATAGATTAGAAATCAAATGCTTGCATGTATCTGAAAAATACCAATTATTAACTCGTTGCATTCCCAAAAAAGAATGAGTTGCCTCTTTTTTAGTTAGAAAACTGCTTATTCTATAAAAAATTGAAAAGTCTTCCTTTCGTTAATGACTGTAGAATAAAAATGTAATTCCAGTTTAAAGTTAGAAGCTGTGAAAATTAAACTTTGAACATAATTCCAATCAAATCTTCCTTATTACCTTGTGACACAGAATTAGAAATTTTCCTTAATTGTATCTTTCTTCAAGATCTAAGTAAAGACAAATACATTAGTTTTTATTCCTGCAGTATGAGCTGTCTTGAAAACTGACTGGAGAGTAGGAGTGTCAGCATGACAAAAAAAATAATCCTCAAACCCGACAACTTGTAGAGTGGGGGAAGCATAAATTTGTCCCTGCAAAGATTTCCAAGCTACATGTCAGTAGCAAAATGTGTCATGTATAGCATCGTTGGGAAAATAAGAGCACAGCAGAAACCATCTTCTGTATGTAACTCAGATCTTAGCGTAAGCATTAGCTGACTCAAATGGATCTGCAGAATATAGACTAGGAAGTGGAAAGAGGTGAAATGCCAACAAAAAATAAAATTAAAAAAAAACAACAAAGGCAGACAGACAGGAAGATAATGGAACGAGGAATAAAAGGATTTTAAGCATGCAATTTTTTTTACCCCAATCTCTTAGAAGCCTGCTCTTAAATCTTGCTATTAAGCTTGTTTGATTGGGGGAAATAATACATCAGGGTTGAACTCATTAAAGAGAGTGCTCTGTCTCTACAGAAGCAGCAAAGCTAAATGACGTAGCAAATACAAGACACGCACAGCTCCCCTTGAGACAGCCGTGCTCAGGGGGACTCAGCAACCGATGAATGTCTTTTGCCAAAGTGCAAAGCGTTGGGTGCAGAAGCACGTGCTGCCTAGTGTCAGCTTTCTAGAAAGATTTCCTCCAGGTGAGTACAAACTACGGCCCCTTGAAGGAGTGAATAACCAAGCCCCTAACTCAGGGCAAACCTTGGTATTTCATAGTGAGAACCTGAGTTGGTTTTTTTTCCCTAAACTACAGAACATTTGACCAGGGACCTAGAGAGGTAAACTGGATGCTCATGGGTTTAGCTGGCTAAAGCTCTTCAGGGCATCCCATTAATAAGTGAAGTTAAGCAATTTATTTTTTAATTCCTGATATTAAATATATACTTACCTAGATCAATACCATATGTTAAACTCTAACTTGAGGGTAAATACATTTCACTAACAGACATCACTGTTCTTTAAAAACTATTATAATAGTTGGGTTTAGAAGAATTGGGGAAAGAGAATAGTAAAGATCAGAAACCCTTAAAATTCTACTGCTGCCAATCACCAATATATTAACCATTATACGACAGGAATATCTCATTATATCAAACATGAATGGGGAAGCTAATGCAGAAAGATATTCAGCTTGATCAAAACAATCATGTCAGCAGCACATGTGGAAATAAACAAACTGAAATGAAAATTTTTGAGCTGTGATTGTGGTACTGAATAAGTCAATAAAATTAAGATTCCTTCTACTCTTTGAAACAGCAATCATGGGACCTTTAATTAAAAAAAACCTCCAACCTTCCTCTAGTTTTGCAATGTAGTACCACTATGCAGCATTAGCACTCTGCTTGCTTCCCTACATTCCTGGCAAATGTCCTCATTTATTGCACAGGGACCTTCATCTACCCAAGGCACTGTTGTGAATATCATCTCAAAAATTTGGTGCAGGCACTGCAAAGAGAGCATCAAGAACATCAGAACATCTGCTGAATGCTTGCCTAATGAATGAGTTAGAATCTACTGTATCCTAAGCATTGTTAGCTTATTAGAAGTCATGAGGGCACCAGGAGGGCACTAAGGACATTTAGTCGACGCTTTAAAAGATCAGGTCACAAATCAATTACTCTGGATTAATTTTATCCTATTAAATAAGTCCACAATTTCAATTTGTTTAATTTGTAGGATATTAATAATTTTAGCACTGGAATTAATTGCATTGAATAAAACACCAAAATATAATGTTCATGATGTGCTAATTTGAAGGAGGGAAAGGAAATAAGAGCTGCGGTAAACAGAACACGATGTATCTTGAGAGTATGGCCAGAAATGGACAGAGATGCTGTTGAGATATTCCTGTTAAAATTCCATTATCCACTGTACGCAAGAATGAGATTTTTCCTACCATAAAATATGCAGTCTGTTAGCAACACTGCAGCAAAAACAGGTCCTAAAAATGTTATGTAATTTAACTCCAAATGAACAACTTTGTTTTGTTTTAAACACTCTTTGATTTGCACTAGCCATCAGGGATTTTTATGCTCCACACTTTGAAGTTCCATTTGCCCTCCTCTTCATTCCTTTTGGCTGAGCACAAGAAGTAGATTGTATTTTTAAAGGAAACCAGTTGTTTCCTTGTTAAGATAGTTTCAAGTATGTCTGACAGTGTCATTAAAGGATGTTTAAAGTGATCTTGAATGCATGGCCGTTGCCCAGAAGTTTACCCATTAAAATAAATAATTTGTTTTCTTTTGATCAACTGATGGAAACACTGAATATGTCCACCATTATTTGTTATAACAGCATGGAAGTACTTTAATGACCAGTTCTGGAGCATTCACAGATACTGCAATCAATTATTTCAAACCTATGGCACCTCACCATATAGCAGTGTGTGCAGCGCAAGGAATTTACTGATCAGCCTGGTTTAGAAGTGCCGAGACTCAGTGCATACATTGTAGCATTCTTTTTGGCAAGAAAATAGTATTTCAGCTTCCATTAGTGAAAAGACTGCAAGAAAGAAATTCATTAAATAGTCTACTATTTTACTGCTCGTGAAAATAATTTTTTAGTCTTCTGTACGTATTAAAAAAAAATCAGTAGTTAGGATATATGAGAATTTTATTATTTTATAAATGTTGTTCTTAGAAACAGATCACAGAAGAGTCATAGTCCCACTTGGCTCTAAATAGCTACAATTCTTTAAGAAAAAGAGGTTTCTTAACACTCCTGCTTTAAGAAAAAAAGAACTAAGAGAATACATAAATGCATCAATTATAGAGAAAATATTTTGTTGTCAAGTCATGAACACTTGAATATTTCTCCTAGAATGGATCATGTTAATCCAACCATCAATTAAATAAAGATTTCCATTTCAACTCAGCTCTTTCACCTCAGTTTTGTGCAAACAGAGCTCTAGTGAAAGTTGTATGTAGATGAAACATAGGCACCAAAGAAGAGGATTCACCAAGTAAATAACTCGCACAAAAGTGTTTTCGCACTGACAGGAGAGTATGTTACAGAAAGAAAATAGTTTGTGTTTTAGTATTTAATAAATCGTCACTTGATATGAAAAAATTTGATGAGAGAATCACTAAGCAACAGAACAAAATATGCCTTCATCCAAAAAAAGGTATTTGTTGGACCCATGCTCATAAGAGAGCAAACAGTGGGAGCTATCACCAGGCACTAGGTTAGTTTAGAAGATAACCAACTCTGAAGCTCATCAGCACTGAGTTCAGGCAAGCATTAATTCAGTCAACATCACTGTTCACTGAAGAACGAACAAAGACAGGTTCTATGTGAAATAAGAAAGAGATGAAGTCTGGAAGTTCACACTTTTCAGAATGTGACTGATTTTTTTGCTGTACTTTTTAAAAAGCATCCACTCACAGTATTATCAGCATAATGCAGAGCTTACTGGCAGCTAAAAAGGTTCATTTTGGCTTTTATAAAATGTATACACACCACTGAAGAACAGATGCACTCTGACTTTTTATCTTACTAAAGAAAATAGAAGGTACAAACCAAGATAGTTTGCATCTGTTAATGCAGTGATTTTACTAAGTTCCTTGCCAATTTTAAACCAGAAGAGATAAGAATATATTGTACTACAACATTACCCATTTTAAAGGCATCCGATTAATAAGTTTTCTTTGTTGCAGATGCTGGATGAAAACTTTGTTTTTTAAAGCCATTAGAGCAGGAATCCTCACCTCATCCTAACTATCATCACTGTTGCAGTCAAAAAAAAAAGTTAGGAACATTCACCATTGAATGAATTATTGAATTTAGTTAGCAGTTCAGTTCATTCTTTGATTACTGTTAGAGGGGAAAATAATCACTTTATTATTCATCCACAGAAATTTTACAAAAATACAACACAGTTATTCAAGTTGAGAAGGAAATTGTGTCCCAGTGACACAGAGCTTGTGCCTCACTGTGTTCCTATGCAGAGGTGCAAGGTACAAAGCTACGATAATTGTTATCCAGTTCCCTCAAAACCAGGAGCCTGTAGTACATCAAAAGGTCTGACAAGTAGGGATTAGTAGCTAGATCAAAAGGCTAGACATCAACAACTTAAAAGAATGCAGTTACTACATAGCAAGAAACACTTCTGTAAGTACATCAGAGGGAATTTCAATGCAAGCAACTAAGGCAGCACGTATGTGTTGGAGAACACCTTGGCAATAAAAAGGAAGAATCCAGTAGCCCAGGCCAGCGAGTAGAAATGAGCGTGCACAGTAAAAACAGGAGTGAAATCATTACAACACTTCCAGCATTCCATCAAACTTGCTACATTCTCTCTGGAGCAGAAACTTGTGCATTATCCTCTGTGACAAAATGTCCATTATAATGGACCCCCAGTGAGAGGATTTGGGCTGTGACAGATTAAAAAGAACTATATGTACTTAGCGGTGCAAAGCCTGTTTAAATATTGTGACGGGTTTCTGACAACTCCAGAGAGCCAGAGACTAGAGGGAGATAGAACCGGTGAGATTAACCATTTTCACAGTCTGATTATTTCTAAGTAACACAGACTGCAAAATATTTCAACTTTTTTTTATAAGTTTGCCATACAGCAAAACTTCGCAAAATTTCACCAGCAGCCTGTGCAGCTCTGGCTAGCTTTGAGTCCACTGCATTGTAAGCTATTCCCGGCTACTGGCCAACAGCATCACTGCCTGTGCTGTCTTTTTCAGGACAATCCCTGTGCATCACCTTTCTGTTTGATGATACTGGCTGCTTTACTAAAGGGATTACGCAGACTGTTCTTCAGAGATTGAGAAGAAACCTGTAGATTGGGATTGTCCCAGCAAGAATAATTTTTATCAATGCATATTGGACTTGCATAGCAGTGGGAAAAGGGATGCATTTCTGGGAGGGCATGTGCCTAAGGAACAAGCCTTAGCAGTAAAACTAAGCAAGATGTGTTACACCAAGTCCCTTGTAACAGGAAACCTAACATAGTTCTGAAGATGACTGTCCAGGTTCAGAACTAGCGGATTAGGTATTCACCAGGTTTTCCAGCAAGTCAACTATGTTTAAGAGGAATGGTGGGAGGACTGCAACTGCTCCAACCTCCAAGAAATATAAATAGGGATAGGGCATGTTGGTATCAGTGCATTTCACGCTAATTTAGTTCTGTGGGCACAGACCACACCTGCAGCATGATCCCAACGACATGTACTCAAAGAAGTGCACCCAAAGGAATCGACAGTCTGGTTTTGAAATAAAAAACTGGTATCATGTGCATAACTTTTCTCTAATACTTAATAAAAGGTCAGGTTTTGAAATAAAAAACAGGTATCATCTGCATAACTTTTCTCTAATACTTAATAAAATGTTGTTGGTGTTGGCCTTAAAGTTTATATGAAAGCATTGCCAAAATAAATGTGCTTTAAAAAAATAAATGACACAAACAAGTGGGTTTTTTTCCTTTTAAACTCTCAGTATTATATTTTGGGCACACTTACCAAGCATGTCTGTTCTACCTCTGTTCTGCACTATTCCTAGACTGTGATCATGCACTATCTTACTGCCTCGCAGAAGCTGAAACAGACCTGATAGATCTCTGAAACTTCTCATCTGGCATTTCAAGCAAAGCAGCTGCTTGAAAGCTTCACTAGCCACTAAACCGAAGAGCTGCAAGAAAGTGCTTTTCTCAGCCAAGTCTTTATAAAGCTTTTCTTCCTGCACTCATCCCTTATGACAGCACACTTTTATCTGCCCATTGTTACTTGCCATATTCAATCTTTGCCAGACATGGTCTTTTTTGAAGGGCTACAGCACTTGTCTGTGCCCTTTTGGCTCTTTAGTTAGTTATTAAAACTTATTTTCAGTTAGTCTTTATATGGTTATTCATTCTATAAAGTAACATGAGTCAACTAGTTACTAAACATTTACAGCCGTCCCACCGGGATACTGAAAACAAAAGCAGCCCCGGGAAAGGTGCATTCTGCACTGATTCATTCCAAGCAGAACTTGGCAAGAGATGGCAGCAAGTTTCATTTCAGCTGCATTTCTTTTAACTATCTGGGCTTTCAATTACTCTACCCCTTTTTCTATATTCAGCACAACTGCTGAAATAGTCTCCATGTTCCATTTTTACCTTGTCCAAGAACCTTCAACTTCTTGACAAATGTGTGAGCCAAATACTGTGTTTTGTATGAGTGATATCCAGACTGACAGCTCTCTGTTAGCTCTATCTATTCAATATTCTTAACACACTCATGGGCCAAAAAAATTCAGGGGTATCCTTGGTTCCTGTAAGTTTAAGAACTTTTAAGAGGCACAGCAAAAACTAATTTACAAGCTTACACATATTTAAAGCTACAATATGTGCTCATATATTCTGAATTAAAAAAAAAAATCTTGTTATCATAATATTGCAGCATCTTCCAGTGGTTTGTAATAGCTTTCTAATACATTTATCAGCCAATTCCTACTTGTTATCACCACTGAGTATTGGCAATATGCACTGACCACACATTATTCCACTTTCCAGCACAAGCCTTCTCTGTCATAAGCATCATACCAACTCCTTTTAGATGGAGCGTTTCTGTTAACCTCATTGGTGTCATTGTGAAATCTTTACAGGTTAGCAGCTGGTCATGCTTAAGTACAGGCTACAGGAAAATCAGTTGACACAACTCTGAAGCTGTTATTTTGTCTCCAAGAATTTAAGTTGCATGTTAGATCACATCACCCAACAAAGAAAAAGAAAACATACCCTTTGATAAACTAAATTATCAAAACCAAAATAAATAAGTCATTGGCAAGAAATTAGCTGGATCATACAGCAAACCTTATAGGGACTAAGAGTTATATTTTTATCTATCTCTTAACAGTGTATTTGCTCTCTTAGAATTGTGAAAAAAAACCCACATCTCTTTCAACATTGGCAGCATTTAGCATTAATCTAGATTTTTAGAACCACAGAAGAAACACTGTTCCTCATTAAGAAACAATGCATGTAGTATTATTCTGATAAACATAGAGAGAAAGTAGCACAGGAGAATTTCCATGAGCAAAATAAAATTGGCAGTTTCCTTTCAGTAGGAGAGAACATGAAGCTGAGAAGGTATACAAAGTTAGAACCAATGCTAACATGAATGGAGAAATGTTCTTTATACATGAGAAACTTACCAGTACTGTTCGCCCTTGGGAAATAAAGAAGTGGCCAGATACAACAATGGTAAGGATAAGATGGCCTGATTCTTCACTTGATTCAAAAACCTTTAAAAAGACAGACAAAATTAAAACCTAGCCCTGTAAGCACAGAATCTACATTTTCCATTTCTAGTGCAAAATAAGAGGTTTCAAAGGTCCGTGCTAGAAGTCAGGTGTATAATTTACCTCTCAGTAATCCAACTTGCCCTCCACTCCCACAGCCAAGAGGCACATTCAGGAATTTTTTACGAACAATACCTCCATATCCAGATTTAACTACTTTAAACAACTATCTGGACTCTTCCAACTTGATCTATAGTTTTTAATACCACAGGTCAGTGCTGAAGCATGGAGTAAAGTGGGCCACTACTTGTCATCATTGATGTGTTTTCATTAATAATGCATGAAGCAAAATCTCTCCCGATTCCTGCCTTAGCTCTGGACTTACAAAGGCCTCACTTGTCACTACTTGCTCCGCAGCGGCCCCCTAGACCCAGTGGAGCCAGTCAGAGCGAAATGAAGCAGCGCAGCCTCCACCCCAGCCCGGCCTCGCCCCCCACCTTCCACGAGGAGGTGTTTTGCCCTTCATCGTCGCCGTCCTTCGGGGGTAGGAAGCGGCCGTAGC
>NW_010138778.1:0-32808 GCF_000699245.1 Pterocles gutturalis
GGCTGTTCTTGCACCTGGGGCGCTGCAGCGTGTCTCCTGTCCTTCGTCTTGCCCTTCTGCAGCTGCTCACTATCCTGAAACTTTTCACAAAACTTTTGAGAACGCTGAATCCCATCCCTCCCCATGGCAGGAGCCCCTGGGCGGCTCCCCCCTGGGGCGAACACAGCGGGGGCCAGGCCCCACACCCTAAAAATGGGGCGCAGGACTTGTTTGCATCGTGGAAACTCCAAGCGAGCTGTTTCCAAAGTTTGGGGTGTGGGGCTGGAACTATTCACTGGGACGTGATGGGCTGTGTGGGGGACAGTGGATACTTTGACAGAGGGATGATAAAAAGGGATGGTTATTTTGAAGGGAGCACTGACTGTTTCTAAGACACTTGTTGCTGTGTTTGCACTCTGCTAATGTGTACGGCTCTGGTCAGAGGCGGTGACCCCACGCTCCTGATCACTGTCCCAAACCCGTGTGTGTGTGGCCGAGGTTAGAGGATGCAAGAGATTTCAACACAGCCACATTGCCGGGGATGTGGTTCCGAGAGGGACACCACGGGTTTATCTCCTTTAACTCCACTTGAACCTCGTCTGGAAAAACAAGGCTGGAGCGATGCTGTTCACAGCCTGGGGAACTGAGCTGGGAATTGCATTCCAGGGGCTGGAACTGGAGCAAAATCCAAGTGGGAATAAGGTGTGGGGGGGATTGGGGTTGAATATGGGAGGTGGTGACTCCAGTGAGAGTATTGAGGTGGGGGGGAGGAAGGGGGAGGTCTGCAGCCCCGTGTTTGCCCAGGAACAGCAGGGAAGGGGAGAGCTGGAGGTTCCCGTTGGCTGTAGCAGCTTTAGGAAGCTTTACACTAGTTCTATGTTTTTATTTCCTTTGGGTCATGGGCAACCCTGAGAGGAGTTGCCTGAGCATCACCCAGGTGTGTGGCTGTACCCTTTGATCACTCTGCCCAGGCTGCTCAAGGGCACGCGCTCCGGCAGGTTTTCAGGTTTTATTGTAGCTCCAGCTGGTGAATGGGGCACGATCCTCCAAATGTGCGGGTTTCCCAGGCTTGGGCATAAAACAAGACGGCTCTTTGGGGCTGAGGCTCTTGTTCCACAGCCATTCCCTGTGGATGGTGAATTTCTGCTCTGAGGAAGGTTTGTGTAGGACAGCTGCAATAAATATCATCCGGGAGAGGGATGGGGAGTGAGGGCAGCTGGCTGCAGAGCTGGGCTGGGCTGGGCGGGCTGGAGCAGTGACCCGTGGTCCTGTGCTGCCGGGTGCTTTGTGCACTGAGCCCGAGTCAAGTGGGGAATGATTGAAGTGGGGAGCGAGAACCAGAAGAGAGCAGCCAAGAACCGGAGCCGGGAGCTGGTGTTTGAAGCCAGTGGGACCTTGCTGAGGTTGTGTGTGCCCCTTGCTCTGGGCAGAGGAGAGGACATGGCGTGTGGCATTTGTGGCTCCTCAGGGCTGGAAGGAAATTAGGATCCATTTCCTAGCTGTATCCATTAGGAAATTAGGATCTCTATTCTTTCCTTGCTCCAGCTCAGTCAGGATTAGGTGATTTGTTGATGCCTCCTGGTTCTCTGCTTGGGTTGGGGTAGCAGGCGGTTGGTGTTTCTGCAGTTGGTGTTTCTGCAGTTGGTGTTTCTGCAGTATCGCTGGCACGAGGGTGGCACCATCTCCTCCCTTGTGCCAGGCTGCAGGAGTGGTTTGCATGGCTGGTGCTTGGCAGAGGTCAGTGTCCAAGTTCATAGGGCCTTCGGGCTGTAAAAGCGGGAGGTGAATCCAGCTGGGAAGGAAATTGGGCTGTCAGCATTTCTTGTGTTAGTAGCTCTTACCGAAGGATGCTCCCTCAGAGCACACCCATGCCCTTTAGTCAAACAGCGTTTGCACCAAATCAAATCCATCCCTTGAGCCCTAATCCACACGTTACCCGGAGCAGCAAACCAGCCTGGAACTGGTGGAGATGTTGATTTTTAGGGAAGCATCCTAAGGCAGCTGATCTCCCTATGGTCACAGCTGCTGGGGAGGTAAACTGGCGTGCCTGGCACGGTGTGCAGGGGTAGGCAAAGCCCCAGGTGCTGAATTACTGAACTTGCACCTATTTTTCGTGGTTTGAGCTGTAACGTCTCCTGAGGGAGACACCTCGCAGCGCTGTGGGTCTGTGATGGTGGGGGAGAGGCGGCACCGGCAGCATCTCTCTGAGTTGGGGGTGCTGTGGGGTTACAGGAGCCCTGGCTGCCTCTGAGCATCCCACCTCCATGTCCTCGGTGCCGAGATGGACTGGCTCCAGTGGGCACATGGGTGTCTCTGGGCTTTGCTGAGCTCACCCCGCCGTTCGGAGGATGCTCTGGTTAAGAAGGAGGGAAAATGGGAAACCTCTTTGGTGTACTGGGAGTCCAGCAGCTCCAGGGCTCCTGGAAGCTGGTTTTTCCCCATCAAGTGCAATAACCATAATTACAACCCAGCCCCGCAAAAGACAAAACTCCCCAAACCAACACAGAAAAACCCCGTCTGGGAACATGACCCAAAAATGAATGCGCACGAACAATTTGCCAGTAATTAAAGCTTAGAGTTGCCCAATTAAAAATCTGCTTAATTAAGGGATGAGTGGCATCTGCAAATGCAACGCTTGGCTCCTGCAGATGGTGTTTCTTGCTCGAGGGTTGGTGAAAGTAGTTTTCAGTAAATTATCCTCCTGGAGGTCTGGTCCTCCGAAGTATCCAATGCAGCGTTGCGCAGCAAGGCTCCTCGGATCTAGTGTCTGACGCTATCGGGTGCTTGTAATTAGGATGTGTACATGGACTAAACATTTAACCTGGTGTAAATATGCGAAATCATACATAAATTGTGATGCATTAGACCTGCTTGTGTATGTATGGTAGCACGTTTTGTATGATATAGATCACATTGATGTGAATGTGCACATGTATATGTAAAGCTTACAAAATGTTGGTAATCTTAACTAGTTTGGAAGTCAAAATGCTTAAAAATCCAGAAATACTAGATCTGGACTCTTCGTGTCATCTCCATTTGACCCTCCAGTGCACGCAGGTTACTATGGAGTCCGTCCTCAATTATGCAATTATACGGAATTATCCCCTCCCCAGACCCTAAATGGTGCATTTGAAGTGGCATCAATACAGGGGTCACTGCCTCCATCCCCAGCACAGAGAGCATCTGCGCAGCCTTCCCCCGTGGCTGTTTGCCCCTGCGAAGGCAGAGAACCAACGATTAAAACTTCAGGGCTTGCAGGAGTTGCGGGAGCCCCCCAGCAGAGCTGCCAGCACGTTTTTACAATGCAGCTTTTATCTCAGAGGTCTTTTCGTGTGCTCCCCTTCGCCAAGGTTTTCTGCCCCAGAGGGTGGCAGGGCAGAGCCAGCCAGGGTTTGTTGAGCTGTGGGTCCATTTGAAGGGGGTGGAAGGATGGATGTGGGGTTGCCGCAGGGCTGTGCTGCATCCTGGGGAGGGGGGTGAGATGGTCAGGTGGGGTCTGCTCTGCTGCTCTGCAAAAAGAAGAACCAAAACCTGGAGAACTTGGTGCAGTGATTTCTGCACCGGGGCCTGAAGGAGCGCATCCGTGTTCCTATGTGATGGGAAGAATGTCCTGAGTTTGCTGAGCATCAGCTTCCAGCCATTACCTGCTGGATGAAAGAGCCCTTTTCCACCCTAAAATCCTTCTGTTCCTTTGTCGGTGAATTGGGAGGAGGTGGGTGGAGGCAGGAGCCCTTCTGCTTTCCCTTGGAGAGATGCACGTGGCCCATGTGCCATCCCTTGCACTTGGTAACTTTTGGTTGCTTGGTTGTACCCCCCTTGCACTGAACTCACTGCAGTTGGGTGTCTGCTCACCTGGGTGCTTGGGGACCCCCAGCCGGGATGTGGCCCTATTTCCTCTGACACCTCCAGAGGAGAAGGCACTGCCCCGGGACGCGATGCTGTGTTTTGGGATGTGGCACGTGCTGGATGTTTTCCCGCTGCCCTCCCTACATGCTGCCATCCCACTCTCCTCCCGAGGTGATGGGGGACACACAATGCTCATGGCACAGCCCTAAGGGATGGGGACACCGGGGTGTGGGGACACTGGGGTGGGTGTGGGGACACTGGGGTGGGTGTGTGTGCACAGAGCTGGTACCGCTCCTGGGGCGGCTGTATCCAGACGATGATGCTTTTTGCCGTGGCCAAACTAGAGCTGTTTGGATTGAAAAGTTTTTCTGTTCCATGTCTGCCTCATGCTGAATTATTTGAAAAAATTAGACAAAACCATCCAGCAGTTCCCAGGATCCCTGCCTTCAGCCTGTATTTGTGTTCCTGTAAGCTGGAGGGCAGAAGTTTGGCAGCATCCCCACGAGAAATCCTCCCAGATTAGACCAAGTTATAAAAATCTTAACTTTTCCGTAAGCATTGGGCGTTACAGAGCCTCATTTCCTAAAAACTCTCTCTCCCTGTAGATTTCTTTAAGTGCTCGCCCTCTCGGTGCCAGCAGGTCTGGGTCCTGCCCTGGGCTGGCTCTGGCACTCAGAGCCCCCGTCCCCTCATGTGCCACCACCCTGTCCTGTGCCACTGTCCCCTCCCGTGCCACCCTGCAGAGCGAATCCGGACCGAGGTGCTGCCGCCTGCCTTGCAGCCAGGGATGCTCCTGCTGCTTGCACCTCTGGTTTTTGCACCTAAGAGGTGGATTTACATTCCAGCCTGCTGGGAAAGGGGTTCAAGGGGGGGTGAGTGCCTTTCCTTAGGGGAAGGTTTTTCTAGAGAAGTGTAACGGGTAGCCTGCATGCTGCAGGTTTACGATCATATAAACTTACCCAGGGAGCTGAGCTAGAGGATACCTGCATCACGCCTGCGGAAGGAGAAACCGTTTGACCTGGGCTGTGTGCTGTTACAGCTAAACCAGTGCCCACCCTTGTCGAAATATTGGCAGAAGCCTCACTGCTCTCCCGGGCGAAGCAGCTCCAGCTCCCAGTGCTCGAGCCCAAGCTAAGCCTTAAGGCTGGTTTTAGGTTTGGTTCCAGTGAGGTGGAGGGGTCTGGGGGCCGGGGACAGGGTCTGGTGTGAGAAGCAGCTTGGGGGGGCTGTCCCACCCCTCACCTCAGGGCAGGCTCCTGAAAGTCTCTGAATTTCTTGCAGGGGCAGCCGCCCTCTGCTTCTGGTTGGGCTAACGGAACATTGCACCTCCGGCCGGCAGCCCGAGCTCTTTGTGTGTGTTCAGTATGGGCTCTATGTATATATATGTATATACATGACATTAATTTGTGCTCTCACAAGCCTTGTGTTCACTGCGGGGCCATGGGGCTGGCATGAAGCCATGGGGGCTGGGGTACGTGGTCAGGAGCTGTGAGTGGTCATGGCTCAGCCTTGGAGCAGAGAAGCCCACTCCCCTGCTCACTGTGGCATGTGGGATCATAGAATCACAGACTGGTTTGGGTTGGAAGGGACTTTAAAGCCCATCCAGTGCCACCCCCTGCCATGGGCAGGGACACCTCCCACTAGCCCAGGTTGCCCAAAGCCTCATCCAGCCTGGCCTTGAACCCCTCCAGGGATGGGGCATCCACAGCTTCTCTGGGCACCCTGGGCCACTGCCTCACCCCCCGCACAGGAAAATATTTCTTCCTCACATCTCATCTCCATCTCCCCTCTTTCAGCTTTAAACCATTCACCCTCATCCTATTGCTGCAGTCCCTGATGGAGTACTCCGGGCTTTGGTTTTGTTCGAGGCTTGTTTGGGAAGGAAAGCACATGAGCCCCTTGGGAGAGGTGATGGCTATCGGGTGGTTCACGGGGATGCTGGGGCTCTGGGGACTCACTCCTCATGGCCCCAGCTGGGTCCTGGGCGCAAGGAAGGATCCCTTCTCTGCGGGGATGCTCTGGCATCTGCAAGGGTGGGTGCCGGTGTTGCAGCTCCTGCCCAGGCGGGGGAAGGGTCTCTCCCCGCTCCTGCCTGTTGGCCCCGGCAGCATTTCAGGGACAGATGTGAGATCTGGAACCTCATTTCCTTCACCTAAAACGAGAGCAGAAGGCTTTTCACCCCCCACCTGCCATCACATAGCAAGACTATGATTTCTTTTTTGCTCTTTGCTCCCTATGTTTAAACAACCCAGGCTGGCAAGGCTGGGTCTGTCCCCTTCCTCCACGTCCAGAGTGCGAGAGGCTGAGCATCCTCGGTCCTGCTTCACAGAGCCGCAAGACCCGGTGCTGCCGTGGGCTCTGCTTCAGGGGGGGCAGAGGGTGACATTGGCAGAGGGAAGTGTCCCTGAGTGCCAGCTGGTGGCAAAGGGACACTGTGTCCCCGTAGTCGGTGTGCAAAGGCTTAACTGAACCTGCAGCCCTGGTGACAGAGCAGCTGGCTGAAAAACTTTGCTCTCTTGTGGCCAACAATTAAGAAAAAAACCTCGCTGAGACTTAAGCACCCTCCTCCCCAGGCTTTCCCCCTCCAAGAACTCTGGAGAGCAACACAGTGACGAAAATCAGCTTCTGTTTAGGGCACATCAACCTTGACAGTGCGTCTCTGTCCCACCATGACGGCAATTAGTGCAGCACTAATTACCCACGTGGAACGTCGCCTGGCTCCCCCATCCCTCCCAGCAGTGGGATTTCTGCGGGGTTAAAGGCCACCTCAGGTCACATTGTGCTGATCCCAGTGCCTCTGGGCAGAGGGAGGCAGCTGGGGTTTCCTAGAAGCGTGATGATGCCCTTTGGGATGTGGGATGTACCTGAAAATGGGAAAGATGTGGGCTGCAGCCAAAAAATGCCAATGCTGCTCCCAGCGTGCACGGCATCCCCGTGGCAGCTCAGCCTGCCAGGGCAGTGCTGCTCTTTTATTTTTTTTTTTGACCCAGTCAAGTTCTTCATAAATTAGTTCATTATTCGCAATATGGGAGTGATTAGTAAACAAATTGGCAGAAAACCGAGATGTGTTGGGAAGGGAATCTAGCCCCAGACATCAGAGCTAGCTGGAAACGTTTCCCCCCCATGTCTTTCTGGTGTGTTTTCAAGGCAAGGACACAGTTTCTGCAGTTGAGATACTAAGTTTTTTCTACATAAAATTTTCCCTTAGAAAAATTATGTAGCTTTTCTATTGAGAAAACACAAACAGAGGGTTTTTTTTTTCTTTTTTTTTCTTTTTTTTTTTTTCCAGCAGGTTTCCCCTGCTCTGAGACGAGACAGACGGGGCAGGGGTATTTCGGTGTCTGATCACAACTGGGCACTGAGGGAAGGGTGGGAATGGGAATGCTGGCGTCTGCCCTAGGCTGGGATTTCTCGTGTTTGCTGGAGTTTGCTGAGCATCGGGGGCTCGTGCCAGACTGGGGAGGGCTGAGCCTTTGCTGGCCTGGCTGCGCCAAAGGGTGACCTGTGAAAGAGTGCTGCAGCCGCTCGTGTAAGGTGCTTCACTGTCCTGGTTTGGGCTGGGACAGAGTGAACTTTCTTCCCACAGCTGGTGTGAGGCTGTGTTTGGGTTTGTGCTGAGGAGAAGCTGATCTCACACTGATGGGCAGAGCTGCTGCCAGGACACTCAAGGACTTTCCAGTTTCTCTGCTGTGCCCGTGTCTGCAGGGGCAGGAGGAGCTGGGAGGGAGCACAGCCCCAGCGACCAGCCCAGGATTCGACCTTGGGTTTAGGATTGAGACCTGAACTGGACAATGGTCTATTCCATATCATGCACATCATACCCAGTATAGAGATGGGGGTCTGTCCAGAAGTCTGGGTTGTCTTCCTCTGTGTCACCCCTCTCTCAGGGTCGTCTCAGTCTCTCAGACACTCAGGCTCCAGGCTCTGGCCGGAAGGTCTCTCTCTTGCTCTCTGGGTTGTCTCCCTCCGGGTCACCCCTCTCTCAGGGTTGTCTTGGTCTCCCGGATACTCGGGCTCTTATCTCCATTCCAGGATTGTGGTTTCAGGACTCTCCCTGCTCCGGGATTGTTGGCCAGGAACAGGCTGAGCCTTGGTCATCGGGTGGTGCAGTGTCACTGTGTGTCACTCATTTGTATATTTGTATATATTACTATCATCATTATTATTATTTCCAACATTATTGTAGTTTGGTTATTAAATTTTTCTCATCTCAACCCACGAGTCTCTCTTCCCTTCACCCCTTTAATTCTCTCCCCACCCCTGGCTGGTTGTTGGGGTGTTTTGCTGCCAGCCAGGGTCGGAACCACAACGTTCCCGTATTTCCCAGCCAGCCTGGCAGGGCAGCGCAGCGCTGATGTGCAGATTTGCTGTTGGCGATGACAACACATCCCATGGAAAGGAAGGGGCCAAACCTCCTGTAGCTCACGGAGCTCTCACAGCTTCTGCCACTGCTTTGGGGAGTTACATGGGTGCTTTTCCCGGTCAAGGGCACAGTGACCTTCCTGCCATTGAAATATCGTGGGCAGGAGATGCTGCTGGGAGCAGAGCCTTGGGGTGAGGCTGAAGCACGTTCCTGTGGGGTGTAAGCCCATTCCCAGGGTGGTGTGAATCCCTGTGTGTGTGTATAGCCTTTTTTCCTGCTCTGAGGAGTCCCATAATCTGCATTTCTGTTCACTTGAGAGCCCCACTCGGCACTGGGGACCCCACGCAGGGGCTGGGACCTGCTGCTGCAGCACCTGGTGCTCCTGGTTGTGTTTAACGGCTCCATATGGCCCTTGTGCAGAGTTCATCCCCTGCCAAACCTGCTGCGGGGAAGTTATAGGGGTTGGACACGGGTCAAACAGCTTTAGCCCAGGGAAAACTTCATTTTTGTTGCTTTCACCAGAGTGCAACTAAAGGTCAATTTTTTTTTTAATCTTTTAAAATAATTCAAATAGCGGTTTCTGTTTTCTTTAATGGAAAAAAATAAACCCTACAGAAAGGTAATTAACTTTTATTTATTGAAAGCTGAGTACCCTCACAACTGGCATCGTGCGGAGATACGCTTCCCCACTTGCAGAAGATGGATGTGTTTGAAGTTGATACATTTAGATAGAACATAAAATATTGCAATGGGGACTTGGAAAAATAGGAGAAGCAGGCAGGTAATATATTGCAGAGATATCTTGAAGCACTTCAGAGCCCCAGACGCATCCATGACAGATGTGGGGATAATCTGCAGCTGAGGAGGAGGCTGCAGCTGATGCTTCCCGCAGCCAGTCCCAATGGCTTAGAGCTGGCAATGAAAACCAGAAGAGCCTGGGGGGGCCAAGGGGAGGATGGTTTAGTGCAGAGACAGACCCAGGATCTTTCACACCAGGTTGTCTGGATGGGAGAGGCTAGTCCAGTATCCCTGCCTTTTTTTTTTTTTTTTTTTAATCGGGAGAGGTCCCTGTGCTCCAACTTGGGGAGCAGATGGCTGGGGTTGAGCTGAGGACGCGCAGATACCGAGCGCTCTCCCCGCACATGTGTGCAATAACTGACTGTACGATGGGTGATTCCCGGGAGATGAAGTGTCTGAAGCCTTTGAAGTCAGGACCAAGCCGGGAAGCAGTGGGATGGGGTGGCCGTGTCGCAGAGCGGGGCTGGGGCTCCCTGAGCTTTGCCGTGGTCCCCCGCTGGCCGCTGGTCCTCTGCCGTGGGTTCCATCTGGAAAGCAGGGCATGATGCTGGGCAGGTGGGTGCCTTTGCTCTTCTGCATTGGCTCTGAGCTGACATCTTTGCAAGACAAAATCCAGCCGGGCAGTAGATTATGTTCCATTAGCTCCTCACTTTCTATCTCTTTTGTTTTTAACCCGCTAGACATGATGTTGTGAAGCAGTGCAGTTATTCTGCCAGCTTGCTCTGGTGCTCAGCCGTTCCCTCGCTCCATTCCCCTGTGGGGCCGATGTTCAGCCGTTGCCGTTCCAGCAGCGTGCTCTGGATGGTAACGCAGCGAAGCGGGAGCCGACGGGCTGGCGTGGAGCAGATCCCAGCAGCTGGGGAGAAATGCCGCGGCGCAGTGCAGGAGCTGAGGATGGCACGAGTCGTCCTGCAAGGTGTAAATCAGAGGAGATGTTCAACCCTGGGCATGAAGAACAGAGTTGTAGGGCGAGGAGAGTTTATTGGGATATTCTCCATATGTACAGTGCCCCACGGGACCCACACCTGATGTGTTTTGGGGCAGTTGTATGGCTCTCTAGTAACGATTGAGTAGGTGTATAGTTAAGATTGAGTATGAGTACGTGCTACAGGTGAAGTGTGGCTGTTTGGAGTGAAAGAGGTAGATTTTATTGTCACTTATTGTGCTTTCCTGCTTCTGAGCCTTCGTTTCTAAGCCACATTTTCAAGCTTCTACTGGGAGTAGGAAATGCCTGATTAAAGAGGCAGGTTAAACGAGTTGCCATCCCGTGAAGGCATCTGCCGCACAGGAGCGAAACCTTTCGTTTGACACAGTTGCATTATTAATGCTCTTCTGAAGTCCTTGAATGGATCAATTAAACAGCTGGGTTTTGCCTGTGGAAATGGGGGTCTTTGTTTTGGCAGGCGGGGATGTACCAGGGCTGAGCGAGATGTTCTGTAATGAGAGCAATTAAAAGGTCATTAGCGATGCGGAGGGGTTTTGAAGTTGGAGCTCGCTTTCTGGCAGCGAGCTGTGCGTGAGCAGATTTTAAACAACTCCTGCGTGCTTTTTTTTTTTTGTGCTTTTTTTTTTCTTCTGTTTTCCTTGCTGAAGCATTATGAATGTTTTAACTCTGAGGTTGGTGAGCTGAAAGATTTGGGTGAGAGAATTGAGAGGAGATAGAGGACCCGGTCTCCATTGTGCCGCGCGGTCGCCGTCACCCTGGCCAGTGGCTGGAGGACGTGAGATGCAAGGTCCAAACCAAGCTGCAGAGAAAGAGAGAGAAGCAGCAGACGCACACTCTGTACAGCTGTAGAGCTTGAGTGACTTAAAGAGCAGCTATTTGGCCGGGTGGCCTCACTCTCCTACATCCCTGGGAAGCTTTGGGTGGGAAGGGACCTTAAAGCCCATCCAGTGCCACCCCCTGCCATGGGCAGGGACACCTCCCACCAGCCCAGGTTGCCCAAAGCCTCATCCAGCCTGGCCTTGAACCCCTCCAGGGATGGGGCATCCACAGCTTCTCTGGGCAACCTGGGCCACTGCCTCACCCCCCGCACAGGGAAACATTTCTTCCTCACATCTCATCTTGCTTGCTCGGACCAGGCAGGTCTTGCAAACCCACATCCTGGGCTGTAACGGCTGAGGTCCACAATGTTTCTTTCCCCCCTTTGCAGGCTACACCTTGCAGCTGCTAAGCTTGCTTTGAGCAACAACTTCTTTGGTGGCTCTTTCCAATGAGGCAATGGGTGCCTGCCTGGGCTAGGAAGTTTTCTGAATCCTTATTAATGGGTTAATTTTATAATGCCTCACTCATGGTTTTCCTCTCCAAATGAGTGGACTTTTGGGAATCCTGTACCTTCTGCGGTAAAAGTGCTGTTAATTTTCTTCCACAGCTCCGCTGGTTTTAATTGTAACCTCCCACGTTAGCTGTGACAGCCCATATGTTGGGTGTATATATTATGTAATTCACTGCTGGCCTGCCTCGAGGTTGGGTTGTGGTAGAGTTTTAGTTGGTGGAAGGACTTTAAATCCAGATGAGATGTTTTTCCTAAAGGGAAAGATGATTTTCCATAATTAAGCTGGAGATCTCCTTTGGAATATTCTTTGTAGGACATCAGATCACAGTGGGTTTTTTTTTTTCGTTGCTTGAAATCCATAAATGGGAGCAGATCCCATGCTTAGTGCCCAGTCTTGTACCGTTTGATGGATGTTGATTGACCCAAAATGAAATTAAAGCAGCAAAAATGCTGTGCCTCACTGTTTGTCCCAGGCACGCTCGCTTCAGAAGGCAGTTCTTAGAAGTCATATCTTTGGTTCTTGTGGTTTAATGATTTAGATTTTATATTTTTCTATCCTAAATATACACAGCAGTCATGGTTCTGGGTGGGCAGGCTGTGGCTGTGCCCCAAAAGCACTACTGGTGTTACTGGTGTAGTTACTTGCTGCTCTCTGGAAGAGTTGGGCTGGTGAGAACTCAAGTTTGATGGCTGCTGAGATATCCCCAGTCTGTTTAACATCACACGTGGCCGCAGGGGAGTAGGGGAGGTGTGTCCTCCACATCTGGGAGTGGGAGATTGTCATAGCGTAATTCATGTTGGGAAGGACTTCTGGACATCGGGGATGAGGCTTTGGGCAACTTGGGCTAGTGGGAGGTGTCCCTGCCCATGCCAGGGGGTGGAACTCACTGGGTTTTAAGGTCCCTTCCAACCCAAACCATCCTGTGATTCTGTGTTTCTGTGACCATCGAGCACAGCCCCTGCTCGAGGCAGGTCCATCGCGATCCAGGCCCTTGGAAGGGATGGAGATGGCCACTGCTGGGTGACCATGTTCCTGCAGAGGCGTGAGCGGCATTTCCCAAACAGTTCCTTTGTGTCTGGGCTCTTATTTCTGAGATGTGCAGTCTGGTTTAGTTTAACTTGGTCTTGAGCCTTGGAAAGAAGCGTCTGGGGTTACGTCAGAGTTTGCAGCTTTCTGCTTTCAACTACAAGGAGCCGACTGATACTCGCATGGGCAAGGGGGAATGGCTGACACTCTCCAGGAGGTCCCAGGGCACGGAGGGAGCTCCAAGCCTTGTTGATATGGGAATTGAAGCCCCCAATGCAGCACTTCGTTCCCACCAAGAGGGGAAGGAGGAGAGGGGAGAGGGGGAGCATCAGTAGCTGGAGGCTGAGCCTAACCCAGGTGTTGCAGCTCTCTTGGAGGCACTGAAGCCATGCAGGAGGGACTGTCCCCAGCTGTGCCAGCGTGTCGTGGTGCCGTCTCCCCCCCAGCCCTTCACGGCAGCAGAGGGTCGTCCCCCCCCCATGCCTCGCAGCTTCCTGTCTCTCCCGAGACAAAATGTGCAAATGTGACCGTGAATCCCTCCCGGATGGTTTGTACACCCACAGGCTGGTATTCCAGCTCCCTCCCCCCTGTGCGGCCCCTTCCCGAATAACAGAGTCAGGCATCGCTTGTGACCGTGACCTCTGAACCCCTCCTCCCAACATCTGGAGCATCTGGCAGGCACGTGCTGTGGGGCTGCTGGTGGGGCTGGTGGAGCTGCCGGGATGTTGCCCAGGCTGGGGCTTGGCTCTCCCTTGCTCCATTTGCCCTTTGGGGGTGTGTTTCCCCCCCACCAGAGCAGTGCCTGCTCCCAGTGGGGTGGTGGGGACACCCTGCCTCCCGGTGTGGTCCCCGAGAAGAGGGGTGGTCTCTGCATCCCCCCTTGTTTCATGTTGCTCAGGAAAAGTTTCCTCCAGTGAAAGGCTCTGGTGGCTGCATTGGAAGTTATCGAGGATTTGATTGTCCCAGGGCAAGGAGGGAGCCAAAACGGCTCCAGCCTGGGGAGATGGAGCCAGATCTCTGCTCGGTTCCTGTGTACTTCTGGCTCCTGGCCAGGGAGCTCAATGGGAACTCATTTAGGGGCCGTTTCGAAGAGGGAACCAGCTAGTTCTGCTTAATCCCTTCCTGATGCCTCCAGCAGCCGTGGTATTGTGTGGTCTGAGCTTCAGATCAACACAAAGTCTTGTCCCCTGGCCATGGTGTGGTCCTCTCCTGGCGATGCCGGGGAAGGGGAGATGAGGTGTCCCCTCCTCCATTGGGGTGCTGGGGCCAGGAGGTCCCCAAGATGCTTTCCATGGCCAGTGGGATGAGACTTTTCATGCTTGAGCCATTCACAGGCAGGTTTTCCAAGCTTTCCTCTGTGGCTCTGAGGCTCAGGAAGGTTAATTAAGGAGGCAGGCAGAGCTGTTCATCACTCCAGCAGCTGGAGCACTAGGTCTTTGACCATGTCAGCAAGAACCGTGTTCTGCCAACGCAGATCTGCAGAGCAGCAGGTCCACGGCCACTGTGCCCACTCTGCAGGCTCTATGGTTTGTACCTTGGACTGGTCTTGGATTTGCAGCTTGCATATTGGCAAACATTAAATGTCCTCCGTAGCATTTCTTCTGGCTTAGTGTCACCACAAAGACGTCCCTCTGTGCGGTCCAAGGCTGCTCTGCAGCATAAGCTGGAGCACAGTGGGGACGGTTCACCCTGAAGTGCCATCCTGATCCTAATTAAAATAACTTGTGCATTGTTTTTTTTTATTATTTGCTACGTTTATTTTCCCCTTTCAGAAACCATTTGCAGAAGCGTGTTGTGACCGTCTCTGCTGCAGCTCGGGAGGTACGGACCAACGTTGTCCCAGGGGAGCCCTCTCCAGCCTTCTGCTCTGAAGGAGACGGGAGGCGTGGAGGTCCTCACGGCACGCTCATGTCTTAAAGAGGTGTGAGGATGGCAGAGCTCATTTTCAAGCAACGTCTCATAATTTGCACTAGGATTTGTTCCTGCATCTGAAAGGACAGAGAGGCCCCGGCTCCGTCCCGCGTGTGACTGTGACTCAGGGCGCGGTGACAGACGTGCGCTGGCTGTAGGCGAGCTCTCTGCTTGTGCAGCACACGTGCAGCACACACACGTCTCCCGGAGCAATGGAATAACTCCTCTGCTCACCCCTGCTGCAGCATCACGTGTGTTCCCGGCTGGTGCTGGCTGTGAGACCCCCATCCCTGGCTGGGCTCCCCCCTGGGATCCCTCCACGAATGAACCCTGCTCCTTTTCACCGCACACAGTTGCCTTTTCCCTGCCTTAATCTCCCTGAATGTGTTTTCCTTTCATTTTTATATTCCTTTCAGGCTTTTACTGGAATTCCCACAGGGCCCAGGCCAAGTGGGTAGGGGATGCTGACTGGAAACAGAATGAGGCTGGAAGGAACCACGATAAATGGGCTGATAAACCAGCCAGAGCCTGGCTGCTGTGCAGAACCGGCATGGGACTGTCCTCACCCCTTCCTCCTGCTTATAGAGCCAGCCAGGAACCACCCCGTTCCTATTAATTGCTTCTCTTTTTTTTTTTCTTTTTTTTTTTTTTTTTTTTTTTTTTCCCCTTCCAAACATCGCTGCAGAGACCAGAGGGGCTGATGCAGTTCAAGCCCTGGCTTGTGAGCATCCTGAAGACGGCAGCTCTGTGTGCTGGGGCTGTGCAGGGGCTGGCAGGGCGAGGGCTGGGGCTGTTCCTGCTGCTCTCCAGCCCTGTCGGTACAGGAGAGGTGTCTGCCCGAACAAAAGGGATGGGCATTGAGAGTTTCCGCAGCGTAAAGGGTTGCATGTTGCTCTGCTTGGATAAATGAGGAGATTTTTCTTCTTGTCTCAAACCTGCAAGTGGGTTAAGCGCGTAGGAGAGCAGTTGTTTTTTTTTGAAGCCTGTAACATCAACGATTGCCATATCAAAGCCAGCACAAGATCTGCTCGCTCAAAGCACGGTGCAGTGATCAGGAGATTACTGACATCTCCGGATGACGGTTGCTGTCACATTTGAAGCGATGCCGTGGGCTTGTTGTTTTTGTAGCTCCTGCTGCTGCCAAGCAGAGCAAAGCTTCATCTGCAGCTCCTCAGGGACTCCCCACACCCCAGCCGGGATTTCTCTGTAGCTCGATCGACAGTTTGCTGCCAAACCCCATGAAATGTCTCGAAATGTAGGAATCATTTCAGGGAGAAGGTGTATTGGACCCTGGTTGTCCCACATCTTAAGGCAGTATCCTGGTCACTGGGCTGTGGCAGGGAGGGAACGGCTCCACTGACTTTCTAGATCTGTGATTTGGACCAATGTTTTTCGGATTTTATAGTGGATGAATATAATTAAGCATTTAGGGCTGAGCTGATTCCTAAAAGTATTTATTTTGCTGAAGGTGTGGTGGGAAAGGTACAGCAGTTCGAGCCAATTCCACTTTTTACATATTTTTTTTTGTTTGCTTCATTTTCAAACTAGAAAAAAAAAAAAAAAGAAGGAAAGTCACTTCTTTATGTCATCCTGCTGCTCACGGAGCACTGAGGTGTGCTGCAAAGGCTGGAGGCACTGCTGCAAGCCCGGCGTGAGCGACTGCTGCAGCCATCTCCGGAACATTTCATCTGATGACTTGAAAACTAGCTCAGCCCAGTTAGTTTGAAGGAGCCCTGGGAGGGTTGTGCTCACAGCAACCTGCATGTTGTTTGGAGAATAAATCTAGGAGTATTGCTGGAGTTAGACAGGAGAGTAATTTTCTGTGCCTTAGGAAATACAGGTGTGGAGAGGGAGAGCGGCGTCCCGTGGTGTCTGTGGCACACCAGCCTCAGGAGGTATCTGATGCACCGTCGTGGTGTTACTGCTCCTCGTTAGGGATATCTTTGGGAGAGCCTGGGGGAGCAGAGCTGTGCTGTGGCGGGGGGTTGTCTGTGGCGAAGGAGCTCATGGATGAGTTGTGAAGAGGGTTTTTGGAAGTGGAGGACATTTTGGTCCAGTTCCTTAAGTCCTCTCCTCCCGTGGGACCATGTTCTCTGCAAAAGCACGGTTGTAAGATCATAGAAGCACAGAATGGTTGGGGTTGGAAGGGACCTTAATGATCGTGAGGCTTTACAAGTCTTTCCCTGTGCGGGGGGTGAGGCAGTGGCCCAGGTTGCCCAGAGAAGCTGTGGATGCCCCATCCCTGGAGGGGTTCAAAGCCAGGCTGGATGAGGCTTTGGGCAACCTGGGCTAGTGGGAGGGGTCAGGGGGTGGCACTCATTGATCTTTAAGGTCCCTTCCCACCCAAACCGTTCTGTGATTTTATGAAGAAGAGGATGGCTTTTTGGTTGGGGGTTCTCAGGGTCCCTGGCCCCAGTGCGTGGAGAGGCAGCCGCTCGTGGCACCCAGCAGATCAGTGTGAAACCTGAAGGGTCACGGGCACCCGGAGGTTCTTTGGGTGTAAAAATAACAGTGGAGTGGGGAGAGGTGGGAGGTGAGTAGCTCTGCGAAATGCCAGGCATAAAGAACTTGGAGGAGCAGTCAGGAGTTGAGTAAAGGCTGAAACCGCAACAATTCAACAGTTTGTGCAGGAAAATTGGCAGCCACGAGTGGGGAATGAATCACAAATGTGCACATGTTTTGCCTGAGGTGAAAAATCCGAGTGCTTTTTGGCTGTGAAATGTCAGCTTGTTATTCTGGGGAACACTCTTTTTGAATTTTGACTTTTTCTTGTGAGCTGTGCTGAAGGGAGCGGGAGGGGAAGGTCGGGACGGCTGCTCCTGCCCTGCTCTGCCCCAGGCTGGGCTGCTGCTGGGGCGTGAGGCTCTTGTGCTTCTTCCCTCTCTCATTATTTCTGCAGATCCCCCGGGACAGACAATCCATAGTAACAAATACAACCTCTACAACATTTTTCCCAACTCAGATGAATTTTAACGCCAAGTCAGAGCCTGAGCACTGACCCTTGCAGCAGCACATCTCAAAGCGAAGGAAGCAGAACAGATCCCTGCGAGGTGCTGTGCACTGCCCTGGCCTGCAGTGGGAACCTTCCCATTTAATTAAGTGCCCTGGCAATAATTTCGGTCTGGGCATTAGTCATACACTGAGTAACAGGAGCTGGTAGAGGCACTTGCAAGGTGCAGTGGCAAAGCTCAGCTTAGGCAGACCCAGCTCTCGCTGCCCGGGGAGTAGCAGGCGTGGGCTCATGGGAGCAGCATCTGTCCATCCCCAGTCCCTCCGAATGGGACTCTTGCTGCTTTGCAGGGAACGCCAGTACCTCCAGAATGGTTAATTGCAGCATGAAGCGGCTGTATGTTAGCCCAGGTGAACCATGCACTGATCTGTAGCCATTCTTTAAAGGGGAAAATTGGCCTTGCTGGGTGAAGGCATGGCTGAGAGAGTTTCCCTGAGTTCGGATGGATTTGGACAGAGGTAAGAGGTTTGCCAGATGCTTGTGCAATGGGGGGTCTCCTGCAATAGACCCCATGCTCTTGAGAACACACAGACAGGAGTTGCCTTTCCCTGCCAGAAGCTGGGACCTCAAGTCTCCCATGGAGCATCCCCGGTCCCACCGCAGGCTGGAGGAGCCTGGCAGGCAGCAGACCGTGCCCAGGAGCCCTGGATCCCTGCCCACTGAGCTTGGCACAGCGCAGGAGCATGTCCCTGGCAGCCTTGTGTCCGGCCCCATGTCCCCTGCGTGTCCCCTGGCTTTTGCCCTCCAGCTCCTCTCCGAAGCCAGGTCTGCGGGACAGGCAGTGCTGGGGTGCATCCAGCTTGGTGGCTGTCACTGTCATGTTTGTCCTGTGCTTTTGAGACATGTTTTCAAGGTTTTAAACCTTTAAACTCAGCTTTAAATGTGAAAGCAGATGCCAGTGAGCATCCTGCCCCTGAGAGGTGTCTGGCTGGGGCACGATCTGCCATCACACCCCCTGGGGTCTGCTGCCCACTGCCGAGAAGTTTGTTGCAAAGTCTCTGCAGTTTGCTTCTCCAGCCCCTCGCCACCCCTGACTTTGGGAATTGGTACGAGTCAGAATGGCTCTGAGTGCGAGTTTGCCAGCTCCAGGCATGTGTACGCATGCGATGGGGCTGGAGGGCAGGCGGCCAAGGGCACAGTCAGCTCTGGGCTGGATCTTTGCCCGTCCTCCGGCTCCTCTTGCAGGGATGCGATAAGAAGGTATTTCCTGGGCGAGCAAGGTGGGAGCGACCGGAGCCAGACCTTTACAGTTGCAATATATGATTTCTCCCTGAGTGAAGTCATCGGCTCTTATCGAGCTTGGGAAATTAAGCTGTCTGACTCCCTCGCCTTCCCCCAGCCAGTGAGTCTCCTGGGCCGCGGTGGGGAGGTTGATAAAGCGCATTTGTCATGGATCCGGACGAGGGAGAGGGTGGCGATTGCCAGGGTGTGATGGTAGGAGCAGAGCTGGCGGCTCTGCAAAGGACCTGCGGGCACACGGAGGGGGAGGCTTTGGAGAGCTGCTCTCGGGATATCTCTGCTCGCATGGAGGCTGCCCTTCTGCCCACACCTCTCTAGATCTGCTGAAGGCTCCTGCCCCTCGGGTCTGCCGGCAGCAGCGTTTGAGAGGTGAAAATCAGCCAAGTTATGGAAAACATGCTGATTTTTTGTCTGCAATTAAGAAAATAATAGCAATCAGTTTGATCAGTGGAAGGACTGGATTGTGGGGGTGCTGGGGTTAAAAGCTGCAGTGTTTATTGATTGTGTAAGAGACCCCTGCTTGGCACACGAGGTCTCGGAGGAGCAGGGTGGGTGGGCACGGGAGAAGACAGGCAGGAGCTGCCATGGCAAGCTGATTCTCCGATCCTTCCCTTCGGCTAGGGTATGCACATGTACATCCTCCTGATCTCGGCATATGTATCCTCGTGGTGCCTCCTGACATCAGCTCTGCTTCATTTCTCCACCTGAACAAAAGGAAAATCGATTTACTCATGATGGTGTGGAAATGGAAATGAAAGCCTGGGCAACGCGCTGAATCACCAGGGCGAGCCGCGGCAGAGGTGGATTTGCTCAAGCAGGTTATGGGGCAGATCTGTTTGGATGTATTGTGTTCAGCTGACATTTTTCCTGGGAATCTCGGTCGGCAAGGACGTGTGTATACAGCTGGGGACAGCACAAGCCCTGCTCCTGCATGGGTGGCATGGGATGCTCACGGGCACGGTCTGCAGGGGTTCAGGTTAGCCCCAGACTCCCTTTGACGCCAGTGGGGCAGATCTGCTGCTCCCCCCAGCTGGGACCACCACCAGAAATGCTGCTGTCTGACCCAACGGGGCAGCTCCGGGGTCTCACCATAAGGTCCCCTAGGTCTGAAGGCACAAAGGACCTTTCACTGCTTTGCTACTGCTGCTTTCCCGCGGGTTTTAGATTTTTTGATTACAACTGGGAAAACAGGAGTTGCAGAGCTCCTGAGCCAGCAGTTGCCCTTTGACGGTGTGGCACATGGCTGCTGGCACACCATCAGGCTCTTTCTGGTTGCCTTTCACCGGTGACTAACATCTGGGTGTATTGCCTTAGGTCTGGCTTGCCTTGCCTGTCGCCAAGGATATCAGGTTTAAGCTTCAGTTTTCCAGCCTCAGATGATGTTACACGTACAGTTTAAAGTGGCTGTTAGACTAAACCAAATGAACCAATTCATCACTGGTGGAAGGAGCAGGGGGGTTTGGAGGAAAGGTTTCGTTTTGGTTTTTTCAGCCCTTATTTGCTGAAATGGGAGGAGTTCCCAGGATGGGCTCCCTGGACATATTTATTTCTGTTTTCTCAGGCTGTAATCTCTCCCAGATGTGTGTCTGCAGCAGAAGATAATGCTAACCCGACTGTTTCCCTTGTTACTCAAGACACTTTCAACATTGTTGAAATAATAGCTTGGGCTGAGCTTCTGCCAGACTTTAAAATAACTACGCTAAGACAATGGGAAGTGAAGCTGGAGAAACATTTGTGAAGATCAGCTTGTAATGGAGAGGAAGGGGATGGAGGGATTTCAAAAGCAGATACTTCACATCAAACCGCTGCTTCATTCCAAAACTCAGAAATTACATTTCCTTTTGTAAGAAATCTTTCTGCCTTACTCACCTCTGCCTCCTCATTCCACGTTTATAGCTCCTGGTGTCTATTTTGCTGATTCCCCCCCCGCCATTCTGTTAGGACAGGGGAGGTGGGAGGTGAACCAAACCCTTCCACCTCCTGCCTTCCGACCGCTGCTCGGAGCTCGCAGCCTGCACAGGGGCTGCTGGTGTGCTGCCAGGCTCCAGCTGGCTTTCCTGCCCCCACAAAATCACAGAATCACAGAATGGTTTGGGTTGGGAGGGACCTTAAAGCCCATCCAGTGCCACCCCCTGCCATGGGCAGGGACACCTCCCACTAGCCCAGGTTGCCCAAAGCCTCATCCAGCCTGGCCTTGAACCCCTCCAGGGATGGGGCATCCACAGCTTCTCTGGGCAACCTGGGAAATGTCACTGAGATTCTAAGAATCCATCCCATTCTGTCTTAGGAGGAGTTTAAGACTTCACAAAACATCATGAAAGCTCAAAAGGGAGAGAAGGAAAGCGGTGTGTGCCCAGGGATCTCTCGGCAGCCCAGCCAGCTGGGCAGAAGCGTCCTCCAGTGCCCTCCAGGACAGGAGAGACTGGAGCCCGAGTCCCTGTCGACGGCTGCTGACACGGCCGCTGAGGCCCGCTGCCCTGGGCTCAGCAGATCCTGCCGCTGCAGGGAGCTGGGAGGAAGCAGCAGGAAAGGCTCGCTCTGTTCCTGCCCTTTTTCTCTCCTCTCCTGCAAGGATCTGCTGCTGGAGCCAAGGATGGGGCTGGAGGGACCCCCGTGTGGTCCTGACCTTGGAGTCAGTCAAACCCAGACAAACCTGTGTGTGCTCTCCATCAGCACAAGAGGATGCTGCAAATCAGGGGTGCAACCTCTGGCAGAGCCGTGGGCTGCCCTGCTTGGGGTGGCCATCACACCCCAGGAGGTTTTCATCATCATCCCTTCCTCGCTTTTCTATGACAGCTTTGTGTATATTTATGTGGGTGTCTTCCAACCCCATAAACCGAACCAACAGAGATGGAGGCTCTTGGAAAGCTGGTGCTGGAAGCAAGCCCCTGGAGCGTGATAGTTTGGAGAATTTGCTGTTAATTTACTTGGACAGGGGAGCCACAAAGAGAAGTTTATTTACTAGCGACAGCGAGGGCCAACGTTGTTGGGACTTGTCCCCACTCAGTGTCACACAAGTTTTACTAGTTTGGATTTTAGTTGTTTTTAAATTAATCCCACAGAATCCTCTGCGCAGGCATTGCAGACCAATCTGGTTTCTGCCTCTCACTGCAATTCAATAATGAAGTTTAATTGCTGGGAGGCAGACTTGGACAGATTGAAGAGCGGCTGTGCGGAGATTTGCACGGGTTTAAATGAATTCCATTTAAAAATACCCCTCTAGCTAACCCCATTAAGCCCTGAATAGAGATAAAACATCAGTTCCACCGTGTTTGGCTTGAGTTAAGTGAGGGTTTGAGCTCAGCCCAACAGCGTTTGCTGTCAGTGCCCCAGGAGGGGACAGGAGCAGAGAAAGGAGGAATGGGGAGGATACAGGGAGAACGGGGCGTAGGAGACACACCAGGGTGTGTGTGGCTGGGGAATTGCAAGGTTGGGGTGAAGGGTAGCACCCGGAGCATTTCCCAAGAGACCAGGAGCTTTGGGCTGAGGTCAACTCTCCTGGTTGTTCAGGAAGGAGAAGGTTGACGATGGGATCTTTCAGTACCTGTCCTGGGAAGGTTAGAAGTGGCTTCTTTTTTGTTTTCTTATTAAAAAAATAAAAAAATAAAAAAAAAACCCCCAAAACAAGAAGCCCCCAAAAACCCCAACCTAAACAAACCCAACCCAAGCAGGGCCACCAAACCCTGCAGAGCAGCTAGCTGCTGTCTCGTTCCCCCAGCCCTTCCCAGCGCCTCCTTCAAGAGGGTCTTTGGACTCTGGTTTCTCAGTCATCAGGATATTGGTTTGCTCCATGGTTGCAAAGCCTTGCCCTGTCCCCACGAGGGCAGGAAATGTACTCTTTCAGTTCATGGGATGAGGTTTTCATGCTGTCTCATGGCTTGGGCAGTTGGGATTTGCAGAGAGAAGACCCGATGAGGGTGGTTAAGCTGAAGGCTGACATACTGGCCAAGCCATTGCCCTGCTCTGGTGGCCACTTGGGTGCCATCATCCCCATTGGGAGTTTAGCAACTCTTGAACTCTTTGCTTTCCTGCTCCCATTGCTCTTCTCCCAAAAGCTCTTTCTCAGGCTCTCTTCTGCCTCTTGCCCTACTTTCCCCTGTAGCCAGCGTGTCCTTATTCAGGGTCATCCTCGACTTTCAGCAGTCCTTCCTTTTCCCAGGCTTTGTCCCCAGAAGTCCCATCCCCTTCCCAGCAGAGCCCCCTGGCTGGGTCCGTACAAAGGAGCGGCAGCAAACCTGCGGATCTGCGTAACGAGCTTGAAAAGAAGCCCGTGCTCTGGTTTTTCCTGCCTAAACAATGTGTACGGCCAGCTCGCTCTTCTGAAAAGCTTTCGCTTCCCTGAAGTTTTCTGTCCTCGCCGTGGGTGGGTGGTTGCATTCACTCTTCTACTAATAGGTACAACGCTCTCTGTGAGAAATGTGCTTGTTTCTTTTTCTTCCTGCTTTGGCTCTGGCTCCTTCAACTTCCAGCTACCGGCTCACACCAAATTCTCTCTGCTCTCCGGAGCAGGGAGGCGAAGGTTGGAATCCTGTTGCGTAACCCTCTGAATGCGGGTCCGTCCCTGCGAGCTCTTGTGCTTCGGCTTAACCCTCATCTCCTGTGGCTGGTGGTGTTGCCCTTAAAAAGAAATGATGAGATAGAAAGGGAAATGGGAACAGTAGGAGGTGAAGGTGGCACAAGACGTGACACGGATGGCTGCTGGGGACATTATTTACGTTACAAGCAATGCTAGGATAGAAGCAGGAAGAGCTGCTGGAGGGTTGATGTCCTGCGAAGACAACATGAGGTGTCCTTGACCTCGTCCACCCCATGTGCAGAGTCACCAGGCAAGTCCATACAAATATGAAGCTGCTGTCTTGGGTCCCCTTAATCCGGAGAAGGTCCCACACAACTTCTGAGGCTAAGAAGAGGTGAAGGGTGGAGGAGAGCAAGCCGTTGAGAGGGGAGTGGAGGAACATTGGTGTTTTGGGAGGGTCATCCTGTTTTGAGTGCTTGGTTACGGACCGTGCCTGTGCTAATGTGGTGGTGTCAGCGGCGTGAGGTGCCAGGAAACCCTTGCTCCATTATAAGCGCTTCTTTTTCCATCACTTAATGCAGGGAGCCTTTATTATTAAATGCTAGCTGTGATGTACAAGTCTCTCTAGTTCAGAGTTTGAACACAACTGCAGTGCCTGGCCTGCTGTCCTAAGCAGAATTCTGGCAGGACATTTTCATAAGGACCCTAAAATTAGAGAGACAAGGACCTCTTAGGTCCTGTGCTCCGTTCCCCAGCCAGCAAGCACCAGGGCTCTCCTAGGGTTGTCCCCAGGGCTTGTCCAGCCCAGTTATTTCAGCTCCCAACCAGTGGTGCTGCATCCAGGGGAAGTGACTCAGCCTGGCAGACCCCGTTATGAGCTCTCCCAGGGCTCCAGTTATGTTTTATGTTGTTGAATATAATTTCCTTTTCCCTCATTTCCCTCCTTTGGGGAGAACATAAACCTGAGTATGAGCTTCACACATGCATACAAGCCAGAGGAGAGCACAGGTGGTTATTTTTCTGTCTTTGCAGCCTGGGGTGTCACCCTGAGGGACACCTTTCTCCAGGATGCAGCCCCGGGGGTGAGGTGTGGAAGGACCACCAGTGAGTCTTGTTGGGGCCATGACAGTAGTAACAGGTGTTTATGGCCCTGATCAGCCTCACCTGGGACCTCCACCCACACCCTCAGCCCAGAACCCTATTTAAACTCAGCTGTGTGTCCCTACTTCTTCCCTAAGCTGTAGCATAGGGTGCTTATCTCCTGCCCTGGCTCTGCCTCCTGGGTGGACTGTGGACCTCCACTGGATGTAGCCTGGTTCCTAGTAGGACCCCTTGTGTGTTTGTTCTGTCCTGTGTTTGCCTCTGTCTCTTGGATGGGCATTGCACCTTCACTGGAGCCTTGCTTCCAGACCAGCTTTTGCCCATGTCTCCCACAATGTCAGTCTGGCTGTTTCTCTTGGTTCAATTTTTGGGCTCTTAGAGGCAGACATCTCCTGACACAGCACCGAGCACCAAAATGGGCTCATGGGGTGTGATTCAACAGCTCTGTGCTGTGTCTCAGTTTTTATAGCCATCCTCCTTTGCACTGACTGTTGTGCTCCCATCCTTGGAAGCATTTCTCACAAAACATGCCCGGGGTTAGCTTCAGCCTGGGATGCTGCATTCTTGGCTCTGGCTCCAGTGGCTGGTGCTTGTCCTTGCGGAGGCTGGCCCCTGCACAAGTCTCCCTGGCACTGGGCTGCCTGGGAAGATTCCTGTGCTGCTTTAGGAGCCCGCAGGCAAGCTGAATCTGGCAGCAGCTGTTGAACTCCAGGAATTTCCTATCCAGCATGAGAATAGCCCTTCTGCAGGCTTCTGGTTTGAGGGTGACTAGCAGGGATGTTGGTTTTGGATGCTGAATGTCATGAATGTGTGTTGTGGGTGGTCTTGCCTGGCATTTGCGCAGGGGGGTGAGGAAGAACCCAAGTCTAGAGCTCAATGTTTTGTAAAGGAAACCTAGAATTACCCTATCAGATGTACAGTCTGGCCCTGACTCTGTCTGCTGCAGTGGCTGCACTCGCTGCATCCTCAGCATCCACCTGCCTGGGAATAATCAGCTCCCAGAAGGGCTGTGGCTGATATCTGATGGCTGGTGACTCACACCCTGCACCTGAGAATCGCTTCCACAGGTGATCCGTGTCCTTGAGAAGCAGCACATCTGCTCCCAGGAGTTAAGGCAAAGAAAGAAAATAAACCTGCTTTGAAATTTAAAATAAATCTGTGACATTCTTGTTAACAACCAGAAAGCCAGCAGTGATGGAGACCTGACCCCTGGTTAATCCTGGGGAGAAGTTGCAAGCAGAAGCTTTGGTGTTGAGGCTGGTTGAGCACTAAACCCAGTGTCATAAACAGCCTCTGCCCCAGGATGAGAGTGGTGTCACAAGTCACTGCCACCGCAGCAGGACACCCTTCAAGGTGTCTGTAGCAGATGGATCCCAGCTGATGCTTTGCTGGCCCGTGCAGCGTGGGTTTCTGCTGCAGGCGTTTCCGAGGCTCCACTGGCTTATCCTGACTGCAGCAACCAGCCAGATGCAGCTGAAATAAACACATCGAAAGCTGCTTCTGGAGAATGGGGAGGGGGAAGCAAAAGCAGTGTGTGTGGAGGAGCTGCAGTCTGGAGCTGGTAAAGCAGGAGAAGGGCATCTGCTTCCCCGCTTCCCCAGCTCGGCGGGAGAGCTGGTGGCTGAGAGGAACATCACTTATTTCAGCATTCCTCTTTTGGCCAAATGGGGAAGTCAGGGAGAGGTGCATGGTGTTTGCAGTGGCTGATCTGCCTGGGGTGTACCTGTGCAGCTGATTGCCAGGGTGAAGTGCTGACCCTCTCTGGGGCCTGGAATGACCTGTTGTCATTTGGTTGTCCTGGCTTGTCTCCAGTAGAGGTTTGGCATCATCCCCTGAACTGCCTGCGTTGTGCGGGGGCTGTGGGGTGGCTGTGCTCAGCTCTGGCTCTGATGCTCTCAGTGTGCATGTGAACGCGCAGAGAGGTGTGCACAGGGATGGGAACATGACCAGGTCCTTCCCGTGACGTTCGGGCGTAGCTGCTGTCAGAGCTGGGGTTGCTCCAGGTGTGCAGTAGGATCAGCTCGTCTCTGCCTCGGCTGGGAGGTGTGATGGGGGCTCTGGGAGAGCAGTGGGTGCGGGAGCCCCCCACCATGGGCAGCCAGCCTTTGGCTGTGATGGGTTGTGCTTCCTGCCTGTCCCCTTGCCTGGACCTTAAGAGATCTCCTTAATTTCACTCCTAATACTGTTTTTATGTCAAATGTCCCTGCCCATGGCAGGGGTGTTGGAACTTGATGATCTTTAAGGTCCTTTCCAACCCAAACCATTCTATGATTCTATGATCCTTCTCTCGGGGTTGGTGCGGGGTCCAGAGTCAAACACCAGCCCTGGCTGTTGAGAGCTGCTGGTGCTGCCCTGCTCCTGTTCCCTCCAGCTCTCAGGCCACGGGGAGAGGGGTCTCTGTAACTTTATTTATTTGGCATCTGAGCTGGATCGGAGCAGCTTTCTGCTCAATTGACTTGTTACTTTCCAGAGCAGTGGATCTATACGGTCTGTACATCTCCTGTCAGGCTGCAGCATGCCCAAGGCTGCTCATCTGCCCTCGAATAAATCTCACACCTCATCAACAGTGGGAATTGGAGTGAACGCAGAGGCTGGATGCCTCCCAAGCGATGGCGGATGCCAGTGCAGATGGTACTGGCAGGATTCCCATTGACAAGTCATGAAATAGGATTGTCCAGGCCCTCCCAGTAAAGGGGCTGTGGGTCCAGAGTGACCCAGACCCCTCCTGCAAGGCTGGACCCGTGGGTCCATCCCTTGTCCCCATCATTTGCAGGTGGTGGGGTTATTGCCACAGTGCCCAGCAGTGTAAAGGGGTGACAAGAAAGGAGGGACCTGGCTGTAGATGTCTTGGAGGTGGACACGGTGTGTCTGGGTAGAGCCAGATGTCTGCAAATATTTTTTTGTTAATGGAGGGGAACCAGAAACCTTGTGGTTTTAAACAAATTTTTGTTTGGGTATTTCTGTAGTTGAATTATTCTTTAGTTAAAGAATGAACTTGGAAAGGGAATGTCTTTGTTCACTGAGGGAGCTGAAAGTTCCTCATGAGACTGACATGGTGGTGCTGCCCAATAGCCCGGTGCAGGCTCTTGCCTGATCCAAACCATCCTGTGTATTCCCAGCATAGTTCTGGAAGTGGGCCTGTCACCTGCTGGGAAAGGCTCTTGCATTATGCACGGCTCCCAATGGAGCTCCTGAGCTTGTCACAGCGATGGAGCCTGCTCTGGGCAGAGGGGATGACCAGGGTCTGCTCAGGACACCTGCCTCAGAGAGGGATGCTCCTTTGTCCAGTTCTTTAGGGAAGTTGGGCAAACTTCAACAAGGAAGCTTGGGAAAGGACTGAGCAGGATTTTCTGTGCCCAGCTGATCCAGGACTTGTGTTGTAGGACATTTGTGTCCCAGGCTCAGCTTTACAGTCCTGAGCATCCCAACTGTATGTCATAAAGGTACCACCACTGCTGGAGCAGGACTGGCCCTTTGTGTCGTTGGGACACGGGCCTTGAAACATATTCTGTTCCAAAAATATCACCTGGCTGTTTCTGTGGTTATCTGAATGTTTGTTTTGGTCCAAGTTTGATGAATTTGTATATAATTTTAATTTCTCCAAATTGCATTCTCTTCTTCCTGGGGGTTTTGTCTGTTCAAGAGGAAGAACAGAGATGTTTGTTGTGGTCCAAGTTTGATGAATTTGTGTATTTTAATTTCTCCAAATTGCATTCTCTTCTTCCTGGGGGTTTTGTCTGTTCAAGAGGAAGAACAGAGAGCAGAGCCCTGTAGTGAAGGTATCTCAGCTCCTGAGCATCTCTCTCTTCTCCCCCAATGCAGATGAAGTGAACTTGCTGGACAAAATTACCTCCCACGCGCAGGATCTCAGCAATATTTCCCTTGTCTACGATGAAGCCAACTGCAGCATCCTGGAGATCGGGCAGTACGCGACCCTCAACATCCCCACCAGGGAGGCGTTTGGGGACAGGTGGGCTGCTCTTGAGGGGGTGGGATTGGGGTGGTAGTGCTCAATCATCTCATGCACGCTTGGTGGTTTGAAAGGTGACTTTAAGGCCCCATTCCATAATGACAGGAAGAGAACACATCCATCTGTGCTCTTGTGAGCTCCGTGCTTCTTCCCTTCATTCCATCTTTCTTGGTTGTGTGCAAAGAAGACACATGGGCACAGTGCTTGACTGACCATTCCAGGAATGTGTTTTCTTGGTGTTCCCCTCAGGAAGACCTCTCTGCTCCAGCATGTAACTGGAGAGAGCAAGAGAGACAGCACAGCCATATCCATCAGCGTTGCTCGATGCCCAGGTCTGTGGAGCCATAGGCTGGGCCAGACCCTTTGCTGGGCTTGAGAGAGGGCTGTAGGTTGCTGTGGACATCCCTGCTGGGCTTGGTGGGAGGAAGCAGTGTTGAAGAGCTGCTTGTGACAGGGTTACCATCCAGCCTCAGCAGTGCGCAGGGCAGGAGTCCCATGGGAGATCGTGCACAACCACATAAGCGTGTGCCGGGGTTGCAGCCGAGAGGGATGCGTTGAGGCTATGTGGGCAGCGCTGATTTTGGCCTGGCTGCTCCTTTTGGACTACCTGACCTTATAACCTGAAGGACTGTTTGCTTTTTATTTTTTTTGTCCTCACTGAGTACATTTGTAATGTGACTTTTCTTGGTGGTGGTGATGAGTCAGCAGCTGCTGCAGGGTGCTATGCGTTTCTTCTTTCTGCAGGTTTGCAGATGAATTGAGCGTGCTGATGAAGCTCAGGTACTCGCTGAAGGAGGACACCAGCCTGGTGACCATCCTCAGCCATCAGAGCCGCGTGCTCTTCCAGATCAGGATTAACCCATACGCCTTGGTCTTTGTCGCCACAAGGAGGAGACACTATGAGTAAGTTCCAGCTCAGGTCCTTTTTTTTTTTTTTCTGCCTTTTCATGCTTCCCGTTCTACTCCCAAGGCCAGAGTTAAGGTTTCTTACTGTGGCCTTTGGGCAGTGCTGCTCTGACCCTGCCTCAGTGGAACCAAGGTCCTGACCCCCACCTGGGTGATGGTCCCTCAGATCTGGTGGTGGTGTGACTGCACAGGTAGTCACTGCCTGCTCCACTCTGTCAAAATGATGCTGATCTGGAAAACAAAGACTACCTGGGGATAAATCAAGTGGGGAGAGATGCAAATGCCCATAGTTTCCCAGACACCTCAACTGGTTGTAGACATGCCCAAATCCGTTGGATAGAAATAGCATTCCCGCGCTGGTGCTTGCTTGTGACAACAAGGTAGACTTGATTTTTCTTGTACTGTCCACCTGGACTAAGGATGGATACACAAGGACCCTGGGAGCTGGTAAGGGTGAAGCCAAATCCTGCATAAGGTTCATGTTGTGCCTCTTCCCTTCCCCCTCTGGGACACACAGGTTCCCTGTTTCCCTCCTCGGTGATGGGCGCTGGCACCAAGTTGCTCTGGGCATCTCCCAGGAGAGGCTGGAGCTGCACGTGGACTGTCGGCTGGTGGACAGGGTGAGCTGGTCCAATCACTTCGGGATGGCAGTGAACACCGAGGGGCTGATCATCATCGGAGGCCTGATTGAGTCCTTTGAGATCCCCTTTAAGGTGAGTTGGGCGGACCTTGCAGGGCTGTGTTTGAGGATGTGGTCCGCTGAGGTTGCGATTCCCTCTGAAGGAATCATTGCCTTCTCTTCCTAAGCCACACCAGATATTTTCACGGTTGGGAAGGGTGAGCTTTGCAAAGGCTCTGAGTTGTGCAAAGTGTTTGCTTTTGGGTCAGGACAACACCAGTGCCAGCAGCGGGGACCTCTAGGTTACAGACTTACACTCATCCTCTTGTGTTGACCATGACTTGTGCCTCATACAGAAGTCATCTGTGCAGTCAGCATGCAAAGCACTTGGCTGGGGAGCTTGTCCCATGCATGTGTTAAGGATAGAGACCCTGCTTTGAGGACTTTACAAGCAAAGGATTGCCAGCGGGTCAAGGTAGATGCCCTTGTTAAAATGCCTGATAAGGCAAAGGCTGTCAGGCTTTGTGCTGAAATATATCTGATGTTCAACCTCAAACATGGAAACTGAGGCCATCAAACAGACCTGGCTCCTACAGAAACAGTCCAAGTGGCATTTCTGAGACCAGACCCTGGTTTATGTCACCAATCTGAACCCCCTCTCCATTTCAGAGGGGTAGCTCTCTCCTTGTCCCTAGTTTATAGGGTGCTGCCCAGCTGCATGTCCACCCTGGGGAGGAAGATTTCAGCTTGTTTAGGTCAGCTGGCAGCCTGGACACAGTCCTCTCTGCATTTGCTGCTGCTGGGAGGTGGCAGAGTTCTGCTGGGTAGATGGAGCTGGCTAGATGTTACCTCTGGGTAGGTGTGTCATGCAGAAAAGATACTTGAGCAGTCACCCTGAGCTTAATGAAGGAAATGTGAGGGCAGCCTAGGAAGGCAGGGAAGCCCTTTTTTAATTGGTTTTGATTCTGACAAGTGCAGAACACTGGAGGCTGATATTTCCCCTTATTCCCTTATGCAGACAAATGGCCATCTCGGTATATCTCCCTCCCTCCCCTGTCTGGTGGTCTGTGCTGAGAGTCCCATATCGTGCATCCTTCTTTTCTTCTTTGTAAATCCTCTCCTGTACAGAATTGTTTCTGTGTCTCTTCCTCCCCAGGGTGCTCTACAGCAACTGACCTTCGTGATGGGCGACCCAGCAGCCGCCAGCGAGCAGTGCCGCAGCTACAGCCCCACCTGCACCCGCTCCTTCAGCCCCAGCCGCCTCGGGTCCCCGGGGGAGCGTTCACCAGCCTGGCCAGAGGTGTGGCTGGGGGCAGCTGACAAATCTGGGGGTTACTAGCTTGAGCTCCTGTTTGGCATAACATGATTCAAGTGAAAGGACCAGCCCAGGGCGTTGGTGCAGCCTGGAAGGACTTGGGTCTCCAGTTTGGGTTGGGATGCAAGGAGGTGATGGTGGCCAGCACACAGGGTGGTGGTTCTTTCACCATCCACACCCTCCCTTCAGTCATAGATGGGTTTGGTGCAAAGGGAGAATGAGTTAAAGGGAGAGCTTCTGAGCCAAGGAAAGCCTGGGTGTGTGTGACTGTATGTGCTCGTGGGTTTAACACAGGGAAGTTTTGAGTTGCTGTTGAGTAATGCTGCAGCTGGGGCTCTGCTTTTGGGAGTGGGGGAAGGCTGTGCTTGGGAATGGTGCATCACTTTGAAATTCTTGCTTGCTCCTGGCAAGACTGCTGCATTGCACCCTTTGGTGCACTGTCCTTTCCAAGGTGGTCTCCTCTGTTTTTGCTGGAAAATTTAAGTTTTGTGGATTTTGCTCGTTGCTCCGTTCCCTGGGATGGGCTGCGTCAGTTGCCATGTTTATTATTTTAAGAGGAGGATTTTAGGGAAAGCCCTGGTCATAAGGGATGAACTAAGAGTTGGCTTTGCCCAGGAGTAAATGCAGGGAAGGTCAAGTATGTTGTGCAGAGGAGGAACGAGCAGGTCAAGCTGGTTGTCTGCCTGCTCTGAGGAAGATTGGGGTGTCTGGGCTCCCAGCAAATGTAATCCACAGTTATCCCCAGAATGATGCCTGGCACTTCTCATGCTGATCACCCTTAGGTACTGGCTGTAGCTCTGAGATAAGTTGCGCTCACTCCCTAGAGCTAAGAAATCAGGACAAATCTCTGATTTAAAATCTGAGATTCATCCTCTGAGCCTGCAAGGTGATGGGCTCCTCTGAACCTGCTCGTAATACCTGTGCTGTCCTGTGCTCCATAGCCTGGAGCACTCACCTGGGTGGCTCTGGTGGTTCACCCAGCAGGGACAAGGTTTTAGTTTAAGCATCAGTAAGTTGACTGCAAGTGGGAACCAATGGCATAATTCTGCCCCATATCACACCAGTTCCCATCTCTTGCTAGTGTTCCTTTGGGCTGACGAGCTTCAAAAACAAAACAAAAACCACAGAACCCACCCAAAGACCCAAGAGGTTTAATCTAAATCTGTTCCCCCATGTTGCTCTGAATGACTGGTTCCCAGTGTTCATTCCTGGGGTGCTTCTTGCGCTGTCAGAAGCACGGCACCCTTCAGTCCTTAAGTTGGGGCGGGTCCTTGGGCAGTGATGTTCTTCCTCTTTCTCTCTCCAACTTTCTAGGTGCTGAAAGAAACCAATGAGATCCAGGACTCATCTGCTCAGGTAGGACCCTCCTGCCTTGCTGCAGGAGGTATGTGCAGGGAACACTCTCCCCACATCCCTCTGATATGTCTCACTGCTTTAATGACTCCTGGGGAAACCAGTCGCTCTAATGAGCAATGGGTTACAAAGCCAAAACACCCAGGCAAGGCTGCAGGCTATGACTTCGTCTTTCTTGTGATGTCTTTCTTCAATGGTTTGGATGTACTTTGATGTGTCTCAGAGCTGGTGGAGGCCAAGGTGGGTTGGGGTGACCTTCCTGGGCATTTGCGTTGAGCCCAAGAAGGGTGGCTTGATGAGGGGATGGACCAGGCACTGCATGCACCGAGGTGTCTGTGGCTCTGGCTGCAGCTGGGTTTGCTCAGAGGGGAAGAAGTGGCAAGGTCAGGGTCAGCAAGGTGGCAGGTCTCTGTATGGCACAGGAGAAGCAGGAGGCTGGGTGACAGCTGCTGCTCATGGGTGGGATGTGCCGGGGGAGCCTTGCTGCTGTCACTGGGGAGGTGGGAAGGGCTGGAGCTCTGGGGCGGGAGGAGGCAGTTGTGACTCTGGGGGCTGGAAGGCATCACTGGGGAGTCCGGC
>NW_010138778.1:32838-36533 GCF_000699245.1 Pterocles gutturalis
CCCCCAGTGCTCGTGGGGCTGGGGGCTGCCTCCTCCCTGTTGGAGCTGCTCTTGCCCACAGGAGCTTGGAGCGTGTCTCCAGCTCCTCTGCACGTGCTGGGAGATGAGCGATGGCTCTGAGTGATGCAGGCTGCGAGTATGTGGCTGCTTTGTTTAGGATTTCTGACCAGAGGGTTTTTTTTGGGTTCATGTGCACAGACATCCTGAGGGGGAAACCCGCCAGCACGTGGAAACAGATATTTCTGTGTGTGACTGACTGGTGCAGAGCCCTTTCTGACAGCTCCTCAGCCTCCCAGGTGTTGCCATTAACTGTTTGGGGCTGGTCCCGCTTCTCATGCCTGGCTTAACCTGTCTGTCTGCACCTTGCTAGCCCCTTTGTGTAAGCTACACTTCACACACAGCCCCGTGGCCTTCTGCAGCTGGTTTCATACCGTGTCCCCTGGGGTTTAATCACAGACAAGTGCTGCAGCAGCAGCAGGCTCACGGGTGAGCGTACCGCTGGTTTGCTGGTGAGGGCTGGGTTTGTAATGATGATACCAACTGAGATGGCAAAACCACCCTTCCTGAGCGTGTCTGAAAGGTGGTCTCTGCCTCCCTGCGATTAGTCCTCAGTCCTGTTCAGGATGTGCTCCCCCATCCGATGCTCTGTTGCTGACCAGCTCTACTGGCACCGGTTCTCCTGGGGACTGGTGTGAACCGGTGAGATGTTGTCATAATAAGAAAAGTGGTGAAATTTGTAGGTCTGTGGGGGAAGACTAAAGAAATTCTGGATTTGGGACAAGTTTATTTTTCAAGCACTTAATGAGGACCAGAGACGCCTCAGGATCTTTGACGTTTGTATTTATTAAAAGAAAAAAATGCGCTACTAATGTGTTACAGTTTGAAAATAATGAAGAGCAGATCAGCTCTGCTACAAGGACGGTCCAAACTGGACTTTGTAGTTACGCTGTCTGTGCCTTTGTTTGTTTAGAAGTAAATCAGTATATGGGTGAATTCCTAATTAGAGCTAATCAATTGTGGAGGGCTAGGGTGATGGTGGAGGAGGATGTAAGTGGATGAAGGCAATAGATGAGATGTTTGATGCTGGCAGCCTAAATTACACATGAATTGCAGTCTGCTCTTTTAGTGGGGTTTTTTTGAGGGGTAGATTGTAGTTTGAGTAATCTTTGAGCGATGGATGGTATTGAGCCACTTCTACCTTTTGTCTTCTCTTTGCCTATGATAAACATGGGCAAAAGAGTTGATTACTGAACTGAAGGGCTTTTTCTAAAACAATTTAATTGGGGATCCTAAAGCCATAAACCAACAGTCAAAGCTTAATTCCCAGTGATTTCCAAAGAGGAAAAATTGCACAGGTTTAATTATCTAGACAGTTCAAGCTACTTCTGAGATTATTTATTGATTTTTAAAATGCTCTGAAAGCTCTGTGAAGATGCTCAGTCTGTTCGTGGGATGTCTGTTCTTTCATGGTCAGATTTGTTACTGAAGAAAAAATTGTTGTTGCAATCACTCGTTGAATTTCATTCAATCCAAAAACTGCTGGCAACTCCTTAAATAGTAACAGCTCAGTAGGAGTCCAGCCTGGTCACTGTGTGTACAGATCAGCATTTGGTGGGGGGGCTGCCTGTTCCTATTCCTTGCCATTCTCATTGTAGAGAATGTCTTTGTAACTGAAAAAAACCCCAGGGTAGGTCTTTTATTAGCATCTGGGCACTTCTGCAAGGGTTTTTGAGGGTGGTGAGGCAGTGGCCCAGGGTGCCCAGAGCAGCTGTGGATGCCCCATCCCTGGAGGGGTTCAAGGCCAGGCTGGATGAGGCTTTGGGCAACCTGGGCTAGTGGGAGGTGTCCCTGCCCATGGCAGGGGGTGGCACTGGATGATCTATAAGGTCCCTTCCAACCCAAACCATCCTGTGATTTAAAGTTTTCAGCCTGGACTCTGCTATTAGAGCTTGGTGAGGGTCTTATTCTGCCATGTGGCATCTTTGCAGTTAGCAGGTGGCCTGAATCCACGGTGATGGGCTGGGAGGACTGCCTGAGGCTTTCTCCTTCAGCCTGAAAGGGAAACTGTGGAGTGAGGCTGGTATTGCTGGTCTGGCTTTATGGGTATGTATCAGCCAGGGAGCTCCTTGAAAGTCATTTTTCAGAAAAGCTTCCAGGGAGCAGAAGGCCAAATGAACCAGAAGAGTGTGCTGGGCAAATGCTGGTTTCTGCTCCTGATTTTGCACATGCTTAAGCAGGAGGAGATGCTCCTGTGTGGTGTGATTCATGAGCAGGGATTTCTGCTGGGTCAGGGCACTGCTGAGACATCTCATGTGGGCCTTCAGCGAAGAAATAATTTATTGTGTTTATTATTTAGGCTTGCAATGTATTCACTTCCCAAATCCAGCACCTGGATGCCATGTCTGAAACTCATGAGCAAAAATTGCTGCCTTGGGTAGCACAAAAGGGTGTAGTGGTGGATCGCTGGGCTGAGTTTGGGTTGAGCAAATGTCTCCCGTGTGCAAGATCTTGCACTGCTGGCCCTGAGCTCCTGGCGAAGGACTGAGTGGTGTCTGGGCTGAGGGCTGCAGCTCTGGGTACCTCTCTGAGGATGGTGTGGGATGGAGGGGGCTGTGCTGGGCATCAGAAGGGGTTTATTTTTACCAGACTCCTGCTGCAGATGCTGCAGATCCGAAGGTATGATTAGGTGTGCCCTGATCTTCTGCTGAACACAGCCTGTAGGATTTCCTGGACGTTATTGCTCCTGTAAATCAGAGCAGCTTGCTTAGCAAGGAGTCCAGGCTTAATTTGCACCTTGCCCGTGAGTGAGCCTCTTCCAGGGGCTTGATGCTAGAATGCGTTGGGAAAAAAAAATAGTTCAAAATTGCCTTTCTCTGATCTTGAGCTTGTAAATCGTATTGTGCCTTTGTCTGTTGGATAGAAGAGGCTTCTGTTAACAAAAATGTGTTTCCTGAGAGAAGACACTGAGCTTTGACATACGCTTTACCCAGCCTGACCCAGCTGAAATCTAGGGCAGCACGTTACGCTGGCAGCCTGGGCTCCTGTAGACAGATTGCCCCAAGCTGGGTTTTGACCTGGTTACCATTTAGGAAGCCAGCTGAGTTTTTGGCTCGTGGTATCAAGTAGTACTAACCAAAAAGCCCTCCAGAAGTCTAGGATCATTACATCAACGCCGTTATCTGTGTCAACAAAACACTCTTAATCTCCTCAGGCGCGATCCCAAGTTAGTTACACTGCAGCTCATTTTCTAAACCATGGCATTAATTACATTATCTGTGGTTTCTTTATTAATGAGCCCCATATCAGCTGCTCTGTTATTTTGGTTGGGCTCAGCTTGGGGGGAAGAGGTCTGTAATTACTCAAGGCCTCCTGTTTGTGGTTTTGGGTTGTTTTTTTTTATATTGGCACAACATGAAGCCTTTTCCCAGTCCCTTGGAGCTTCCCCAGCTTTCTGAGCTAAATTAAAAAAAAAAAAAAAATCAGTGCTGGTGTTTGGGAGAGCCTGCTAATTTAACACATTTTGGTTTGAATTATTGGGATGGGATTGAGAAACTCCTCCTCCTTGTCACTTCTGGAATGGCAAGTATTCCGTTGTCATCTGGTTATGTTGTCTGGATTTTCCCCAATGTGGACAGCAATGTGGCCCCTCCAGCCCCCTCTTCCCACGCTGCTGCTGGCGGGGTACACCCGGGCCA
>NW_010138778.1:36564-43492 GCF_000699245.1 Pterocles gutturalis
TGTGGCAGAGGGATGGCTGACTTGGAGCTTTCTCCTGTCCGTGTTTTCTTTGTCCAGCTCTGTTTTCTATAAATCATAGACTCTGCATTGCTTATCACATGCCGGTTCCCTCTTTCTCCTGTTTTAGGCTGGATCAGCCTTACTGGCTGCTTCCAATTTGTGCTCATTCCCCACTTCCCAGATCTCATTCCTGGGGGGTTTTAAACCCGCGTGCCTCCTGCCTCAGCTCTCATGCTCTTGGACAACTCCTGAGCTGTTCCAAGCAGTTCTCCATTTGTCTTTCACAGCTGGTTCGTCTCTAAATCTGGCCTATTAGAAGGAGCAAGCTTGTGTGCTATTGATTTTGGCTCTTTGTTCTGTTTACACAGACCCAGTAGAATTCAGTTGTGCCTAAGAGACCAGTAACGCTTCGCTTAGAGACCCATTTCCCCTGAGCTCCACAGATGAGAGCTTCCACTATAGACCTTTCCCATGCCACACGTTGAAGTTGAATTAACAAACGTGTAAGAATTCAGGGCTGTGTCAGTGCAGGCTGGCGGGGCTGGTCCCGGTGTCCCCTGGCCGGTGTGTCCTGTGGATCTGTTCTGCACTGGTGTCACCTACTGACCACCTGAATGTTCAGCTCCTGCCCCTTGCAGCTCGTGGTTAATGAGATCTGGGCATCCAGTAACAACATTTAAACATTTAAGCCCATTTAAACCTGGGCTTTTGGAAAAGTGAGGCCAGAGCTCAGGCTGTGAATCCTGGCTTCCAACCATCCTCTTCCTCACTTGGTGCCAGCTGCCAGCGGTGCCCAGATGTCTTCTCTGCAGTGACCTGCCTTTGAAGAACAGGCTTTTAAATCTTTGGCTTTGCAGAGCTGTTTTCATGAGATCGTCTCCAGCATATTTTTAAACCAGGCTTTCCTCTGTCCTCTGCCTGTCAAATGATTTCTGGCTAATGGTGCACCTGGGCTTCATCATCCAGCCCCTGCGGTGCCCCGTGGAGCAGAGAGGTGCTGATAGCTTTCATTAATTTCCCTCTTTAAGACTGTACAGAATGAGATCACCAAGTTCTCTTGGAAGTTGAAACTTTTCAGTACTGTGGTTTCATTTATTGAAAAATGTGTTTTAAGGAAATTAGTGCTTGGGTCAAAACTGGCAGAATTGTTGGTTGGAGGAAGAAATACAGGTCATGTTGGAAAGCTGCAGTGCTTTGGTTTGGTTTTTTTCCCATTAAAGCTATATTTCAAGACTGGTTTTAATAAGAAAACTGCCAAAAGCAACAAAAATGTAACATTAAAACCACACTACTTCCCAATTTAATTTTTGGAAGAAAAAAAATAAATCCTTATTTCAGCTCATAAAGCAGTGGCTGTGGTTTTTAACCCCTCTGGGGATTGCCACACAGAACAAATATTCACCTTGCTCCTCTCTTGGGAGCTGCTGTTGGGCAGTGCCAGTCACCTGGGTGGTATCTCGTGCCTTTTACAAGCACATGGCAGCAGCTCTGGGGGACAGTGTGAGGACATCTGCTAGTGGTGGGGTGTGATGGGGTGAAGGCAGGGTGCTGAGAAACCTCCCCTCTGGTTTCCTGAGGTGAGCGATGCCTCTGTTGGTTTATTATCATGGATTTGATGGGACCCTTGCAGCCTCTCTGCCTGGGACTTCATCTTGGGCATCAGGTGGCTTCTCCTTTTAGTAGTTTAACAGTGAAAATGAAAAAAAGCCTCCTGTGTAACAGCCCATTGAGTTCAAGATCGTTCTTGCTACAGGCATTCATGTGGCAGCCCATGGAAACTGAGCCCAGTCTCCATGGCAAGCAGCCAGTGCTGCAGATGAGAAATGTCCTGAAAAACCTGCTGGTAGCTCCTGGCCGGTGGCCCTGGGGACCAGGATGGGCCACTGCACCCTGGACCTGCTCCTCGTGCGGTGACCGCCGGGATGCTGTGCTGTGGTGCTGGTTTCAGAGATGAGTGTGTGCAGATGGCTCTGTGCGTGTGACCTCCTCTGCATGGGAGCAGGGAATGTGGACTCGCCCAGTGAGGTTTTTCTTTTGCTTATGACTTGAACTTGTCCGTCCATGTGCTTTGTGGAGCTGGTGAATCCCTGTGGTGGGAAAGCCTTGAGCCGCTCCTGCCCTCTGCACCTTCCCCAGGGCCAGGGCATGCTCCTGAACAAGGACCCGATCCTCCCTCTGATAGCTTTGCTGGGTGCTTTTATTGCCTTGAATTACTGTTAATTATTAGCAAAGGCTTTGGTGAGAAGGAAGCTCCAGGTGAGAGCGGGGCCGTCGTGCAGCCCTGGGGCTTGGTGGGTGCCTGCTCAGGGGTTGAGGTGGGAGATGGTGGTGATGTCCATGGTCTCCAGGATGGAACTTGGAAGCAAAAGATGCCTGTTTTCCCACAAAAGATGAGGAAATGCCTGCTGTGGAGTTCCCTGCATCTCTGGGTGGCTCAGGTGCCGTGGGAGATGGGAGCTCGCAGCTGATCCTGGTACCCAGCTGATGGGCTGGGGCAGGGGTCAGCACCAGTTCTGTCTCAAATGAAATACTTTCACTTCAGATTGAAAAGCCCTTTCTTAATGTCCTGTGTTGCTGCAGGTGTGGTCATGGATGAGAATTGGGTTACAAAATAAAAAGCCACAAAATTTTCTTTGGGGGTGGCTGAAGAGGTTCCCTGTGCCCCTGCTACAAAATAGGGCTAAAAATAGCAAAACCCAAAGCTAACAAGCAATGAGTCCATTTTTAGAATTATTTTAATTGGAACTTAAAAATAGGCCAAGTCCCTGCCCCCGTCAGCTCTCGTTTCTTGTTGGATTCACTATGTGCCAAACCCAAAACTGAATCCTGCAGCTGGGCTTGCAGCGGGTTTAATTTCTGCGCATGGCAGCACGGCTGCAGGAGGAGGCTCGTGGAGGAGCATCCAACGCCTGGTCCAAGCCTCCTTGTGCCAGGAGGAGGACGGGGAGGTAAATCATGTCCCTCCACCCCCCCCTGCGCTGGGTTGTCAGCCCCTTTCATGCTTCAGATGCTCGTCTCCTGGCTCCCAGCTGTTGGAGGTTTACAATTAATGCTCAGTATATTCACTGGGCAGATGTTGGAGCTTGTGGTACAGAGCTGCCACCGGTTCTGCCGTGGTTTCCCAACAAATTCCGGAGGCTGTGGACTGCGGTGTTCAGGGAGGGAGGTGAGCTAGTGCCTGCTAATTGGAGTGCGTTAAGAGGAGCAATTAGCATCTGGCACTACCCAGAAACTCCTCCTGGCCGAGCCCCAGGGGGCAGGACAGAGGGCAGCGGTGGTATCCATGGCCAAGCATGAGCTGGGCAGGTCTGTGGGTAGAGCTGGGGGCACCTCGTCCGTGGGTCTGCAGAGGCTCTGGGGCTGCCCCATGCTCCGTGGTTCCCTCCCCGAGGTGGCCGTGGGTCGGCTTGCTGGGGGTGGGCAAGGAACAAGCCTCGTGGGGCCCAGCTGGGCTGAGGAGGGGGATCCAGCAGGTCCTGTGGGTTCCCCTTCGGCTCCTCTCGCACCCTCCGCAGGAAGGTGACCGCGCGGGGATTGTGGTCGCTCATAGTGATGTACAAATGGTGGGGTTGTGTTGGAGCCAGAAGGCTTTTTCTGCAGCTCTCTGCTTGATTTCTTGCCCGAAAGGACTTTGTAAAATAAACTTGGGGTTTTTTTTTTAATGGTGTTAGGTTGGGTTTTTTTGAAAGTGCTGTTCTGGAGCCTGTGTGTTACAGCTCCTCACTGCCCACCGCCAGCTCGCGGTCACCCTGCTTCAGCAGAACCAGGACCACAAACCAAGTGAGTTAAAGCTAATGATGGGGGGCTCTTAACTCGGTTTGAAATCTGGCTTCTGTGGTACATTGGGGGAGTCTCTGGAGGGTTTTACCCTCATGTAGTCTAATCCATTGATTCTGATCTATTTGAGAAGACTCATTCCATTTGGGTGCTGATGGTCTCCACATCGGCAGAACCATGTGTGGCTGCGGGGGGCTGGCCAGGATGAACAGTGTCTGGTTTTAATACAAACCCTCGATAATCCCTCGGGGCTCCCTCTCCCTGACAGTCGGCAGTGCTGCGTGGCAAGGAAAAAGAAAGGACATAATCCTGCTGTGTGCAAAGGGGCTACAAAAGGGAGAGAGGGGGAAAAAGCCTGTTGTAGGGAGGGCAGGTATCTGGTTTCACAGCCCTGGTTGCCTCGGACCCAAGGAGGGTCCATTCCTGATAACGGGTGTGATGGGAAAGCCCTGAGGGATCCTGCTGTGTCCTCCTGAGAGTTTGTGCTGCTGCAAGGGCTGGACACCGCTCTTGCAGGGGGTACAGCCAGTGCCTGGGCAGCTTTAGAGATACGATTAAAAAAAAAAAAATAAAAAAAAAAAATGCCCAAGTGGTTGATGAGCTGATTTCCTTGACACCTGGGTCTTACCTCCATGAGCAGGCTGTGGGGTTTGGGGTTAGAGGAGGACAGGGTGGGGCTGTGCTGGTTTGGTCTGCTGTGTGGGTGCTATCGCAGGGGAGGAATGTTCTTCCCTTGGTTATTTCATAATGTTTGTGAATGGCTTAAGCTAAAGCACAGGACCTTCTGCTGGAAAGGTGCTGCGTTCCAGGTGGTTTCTCATGAGCTGATGGAAGGGCTTGTCCTGCCTCGAGGTCCCGTTCTCAGCAGTCCCCTCCTCCGCACGGTGCTGTGAACCACAGGGATGGTCAGTGCAGTCCCTCATCTGCCTGGAAACTACTCTAGCACCAGAAAAAAACACATACCCTAGATGTTATTCTTTAAAAATACGGCTATTGATGGTGATTGGGGCATAGAAATCCTGGTGACAGTGGAGTGCTGGTCCTTTGGCTTGGGACATAGTGCTGGCTGGAGGAGCAGAGTGACACCAACACGTCAACGTTGACATGGCCTCTCCCTTTGGGGGGGGTCAAGTCCCTGTCTGCAAGTGGGGGGGGTGACAAATTTTGGACCTGAGGAAGTAGGAATATTCCTGTTTTCCCAAAAACACACTCTATATTCGGAGACTATCTTGGCTCAGAAAAATATTGTCTCTTTAGGTGAGTGTTATGGCTTGAAGGGGAGGTGGGGGCGGTTGGCTCCAAGCCCCTCTTAGTTGCAGCTGCAGGGTTTAGAGAGCACTGAGGGTCAGGGTGGGTTCCTCTGGTACCTGCATGTAGTCTTAGATACATCCCTCATGTATTTACCTACTGCATTGTCAGAGGGACCAATGGAGATGGGTGTGTTGTGGAGATGCTCTGTGGAGGTGTCCAGGGCTGGTATCACTGGTAGGTTTTGGCACTGCTCATTTTTTTAGGAGAATGCTGATTTACCCTGGTTAGAACTTCTTGGGGGAAAGTCTGTTTGGGGTAGGTTTTGGAAGGGAAAAAAGGTTGTCAAACCCCTTAATTTTGGTATTTAAAAAAAAAAAAAAAAGTTTGTTTTTTCTGATTTGAAATTTTGTAAAATTGCTTGTGTATGAAAGCTTGAAATCAAAGCAAATTATAACAAATTATATATTATAAACAAAGACAGAATCCCTCCCAAAAAAGTTTTCATGGTCTAGAGCAAAGTATTTCAGCTGTTTTAAAAAGAAACTCTTCAAACTTGACATTTTAAAACTGACATTTGAAAATTTTCACTTTTCCTCCCTGCTTGGGATGGGAAGAGTTTGGCAGTCTCCCATCTGATGGTGTGGCATCCAACAGCACAGCAAAGGCTTCAGCTCCTGCTGCCTCCCAGGACCCTCCAGAAGTGGAGCTTGGCCAGAGCCAGCTCCCCTGACCCACCAGTACCGTTGGGTCCTTACCTGCAGAATCACCAGTGCTGGCAGTGAAATTGTTTTTTCTCTTTGCCATTTGTGCAAGTCCAACTTGGTGCTCCCAAGTGAGCATGCATGGTCCGTGGTGCAGAATCTGAGCCAAGCAATGGGTTCAATCAACAGAAGACAGAATGGGAAGGATGATGGCAAGGATGCTCCATGTCTCCTTGTACCTCTCTGCTCCCGTTCCGCAGCCCACAAGGCAAGTGTGGGCCTGCATCTCCCTCTAGTGACTTCTTACAGACTTTCTCCTTGTCAGCTGCATGGCACCAGCTCCCAGAGCCACCAGCCAGGGCTGGGGTCCCACCAGCTCCCCTCGGTGCCGTGCACTGGGCTGTCCATGCCCTGTGGAGCTCAGGGGGAGCACGGAGCAAGCATTGAGTGGGGGGTGGGAGGTGAGCAGGGCTGGTGGAAATGCCTGGGATTCTTTTCCAGCCATTCCTGGAAAAGTGAAGGTCCTTCACAGCCACCGACTAACCCAGTGTTGGGTCTGTGCGCGCAGGGCTGGGTGTGTGAGCCCAGTCGGGGACACTTACATGGGTGCTGGATGTAAAACCGGTGTGTGGTTTACATGCAGGTAAACTATCAAAAGTTTAGTTCTTTGTTCATATTCAGCGCTCTTGTCATGAGTGGGGCTGTTTCCATCACCGTTGCTGTGTTCCTCCCTCCGTGGCTGGTGGCTGTAGGGCTGGCAGAGCCATCGCAGCCTGTGCTGTCCTGGCAGCCGAGGACAGAGCGAGTCCCTTGCAAGCCACTGCCTTCCATTAACTTGCCACAAGCATCCAGAAGGCTCCCCTTGGGCTCGTGTCTGCCTTCCCAGCCCACCCTGGGGGGTTTCCAGGAGCACTCTCACAGATGCTGTGGTGGGGGGGGAGATGTGTGGTGGGGGCTGCGAGCTCCCTCCTGCCTGCACCATTCCCCTGAGACCATCGGGAGCATTGAAATATGCAGAAGCAGCAAAATCCAAGGCCAAAGGGACAGAGTGATCCCTGTGTAACTGTACATTTGCTTTAATTGGTTTAGTAATTGCTCCGAAGCTTGGATTTGTATCATGAAACTACAGGCTCTGCTCTTGATGTCCCTCCAGCATAGAGAATTTGGGGGCGGGGGGGGGGGGGTCCTGGTCGGGGGGC
>NW_010138778.1:43536-44544 GCF_000699245.1 Pterocles gutturalis
GATTTGTTTTGCTGGTGGTTGAACTGACCTGCCCACCTCTGATGAGCTTCTCTGGAGCTGAGGGGGGCTCCAGCCTGGGGCTCCCCAGCCCTGGGCTGCCCCGTGTCCCCTGGAGGCACTCCTGTCTGTAGGAAAATAAGAAGCACAAAGTGTGTTGAGCAGAGAGGGGAGAAAAAAGAGCAAACTTCAAACTTCATGTTTTTCCTTCTTCCCCATCAGGACTCCAGCATCACCAATTCAGATTTGACCCTGGGGCCACCTTGGACACGGGAGGATGCCCGGGAGACCCTCAACCTCCAGCCTGATGGGAACGACCAGACTTCGCTCTCTGCCACCGAGATGCCGTCGGCTGAGGAGGAGGAGGGCAGCCTTTCTATTGAGGAGGAAGGCTTTGAGCTGTTGAACTCCACCTATAATAAAATCACCCGCCCCGGCAGGCCAGGGCTCAGCAGGGGCAGCCCACAGGTCACTGGTAGCTCTGGTGAGTCGTGGTCATGGTTTCCTCCCTTTCTCCTGGGCACCTTCATGATGCCAGGGTACCTGATGGTGCTTCTGTCTGCCCAGGCAGCCTTTCTATTGAGGAGGAAGGCTTTGAGCTGTTGAACTCCACCTATAATAAAATCACCGGCCCCGGCAGGCCAGGGCTCAGCAGGGGCAGCCCACAGGTCACTGGTAGCTCTGGTGAGTCGTGGTCATGGTTTCCTCCCTTTCTCCTGGGCACCTTCATGATGCCAGGGTACCTGATGGTGCTTCTGTCTGCCCAGGACCCTCCACCAAAATGCTCAGAGCAGCCAAGAAGGAGCGTGCCTCTGAGCCCTGGGAGGAGAACATCACCACGGAGAAGCTGACAGGTGACACTGGCACCCGGCGGCGGCTCTTGCCCAACAAACCTGACGATGCCATCGTGGACCTGGACACACCTGCCACCTTCACCAAGGTGTCCCCATCAGCACGTCAGGCAGCTGCCCCCAAAGGACATGTGCCCAAAGGTCCTCTGGGGACGGGGTC
>NW_010138778.1:44653-53028 GCF_000699245.1 Pterocles gutturalis
GTGCAAAGCCAGCCACCCCGGGGCTGCCGGGCCCCCGGGGGCTGCCGGTGAGTGCCGGATGGGTGGTGATGGCTGGTGGAGGGGTGGGATGGGTGGTGGTGTATCTTCCCCTCCAGAGCTGGTGGTGGGTGCAGGCTGCTGTGGTCCCAGCACCTTGCCATGGGAAACAGGGCAGGGAAACCTCCTGCACGTGGGCAGCATGGGGCTGTGTACCAGCCTGGCACTGCGAGAAGGTTTTTTGATGTCCCTGAATAAACTTCACTGGTAACTAGAGAGGAGAAGACAATTCCCTTATCCCCCCTGCCCTAGAGATGAGCTCAAGTCATTTAACCACGTTGTTGGTTTTCATTTCACTCTGGTCCTGCCCAGAGGCAGGGTGAGGGGCTCCGAGCGAGGCCAAGCCATCTCCTCCAGCCCCTGTCCCCGCAGCAAAGCCCAGGTGTCAGCCCACAGCCCCTGCTGCCATCACTGTCCTTTGCTTCTCTGCCACTGCGACACCCCAAAATTTGTGGTGGTTCAAAGCAGAGCATTGGATTTGTCTTGAGATAAGTTTTGATTATTTTTCAGATTATTCATCCATTGTAGTGGATGAAAAAAGGGAAATTAAAAAAAATTGTAAACTTAGAATAGGTAAATGCTTAATCTAGTCATTGGTCTTGACTGGGAAGTAGCTGAAAAATGTTTTTACATATTTTCCCATGTTTACTTCTCCTGGAAAAATTATTTCCCAGGTTTGGTTCAATTTTCTTAGCAATTCCTCTATAAAATTGTATTTCATTTACTCCCTTGCTGGGAGTGACCAGGGGCACCTTCTCCTCCCCCCTGGGCAGACACCCCCATGAAAGCCGTATGGGATGCCCTGAGCCTGGGGCTGCCCTGGGGCTTCACCTGGATGCTGCAGGGCAGGTCCCCACACTCAGCTGTTTTTATGGCTGCGTTCAAGGGACCCGGAACTAAATTTGTCACGGATGAGCCAGGCTTTGTAGGATACCGGTTAAGTTTAGGACTGCTAGCGTCTCCCTCGAGCCATCTCCTTTCTGCTGCAGCTATTGCTTGCAAAAAATAGAAGAAAATAAGAAAAAGAACAGATGCTGAAGGATGAAAAAAAATCCCAGGAGGAGAGGAAACATCACGGCGTTTCACAGCCCTGCTGTCAGCCAGCAGGAGGGGACCCAGCTGGGAGGGAATTGCTTTTGCCTCCTGTAGAAAGCACTGAGATGGGTTTTCTCTTGGTTATGAGCATCCTGGGTGGAAGCGTACTGGCGTTAGGAGTTTGGGTTTGAGATGCTGGCACAAGCGGGTGTAGGCTTAAAGCTCTGCAGCAGCATGTGCTGTGCACAGTTAGAGCTATTCCTCCAGCTGAAATTGTGTGCTGAGCCTGGCAACCTGCCCTGATGCTTTGTTATCACTTCCCAGGGCAGGCGGGCTCTGCCCTTGCTGCTGCTCCCCAAAGGTCCTCCTTCCTCTTGGGTCTCTGTCCCATTGAGCCCCTTAAGCTGTCCTGAGCCAAGCGGGCTCTGGGCATGTGGAGACTGTGTTGGGGCTACTGCCCAGCCCGGCCACCCTGACTGCACACCCACATGCCTTGCTGGTGCTGTGCCATGAGCTCGTGGTGATGCCAGCAAAGGTGGGATGGAATGGAATAGGGTTGAGTTTTGGGTGTTTCAATGTATCTCGTGGAAGGGAAACCAAAGACTTGGTACCCTTGCCTTGGAAAACTTCATTAAATGGAATTTTGTGGTTTTTGTTTGGGTGGGGGACTTTGCCTTTCCTCTGGGTTTGGTGGTGCCGTGTGCTGGGCTGTGTCCGCCCTCTGACAGTGCCACCTCGGGCAGCCGTGCCTGGGCGCAGGGCAGGGTGGGTGTCTGGAGGTGACGTTTCCTGTTATTCTTAGAGGAAAGGTTTGGATATAATGGGGTTTGAGCATCAACCTTTTTGTTTGTGGGGCTTTTCTCCTCCGTTTTCACCAGCTGTGTTGATCAGAGGGGCACAGACCTCCAGCCCTGCCCCAGCATGCGATGGGGCTTCTCCCTTAGTGCAGGATGGTGCATGTCCAATTTTCTTCCCTCTGTGCCTTTACAAAGCCGCTTTGAATAGCTGCTCCAGTTGGGAGGTGTGGGTGGAGGCTTATTTATCATCCTGACAAGTCCTGATCATGCCCTGACACTGTTGAGGGCATTTCTGGGCTGCAGACCCAGCAGACCGCATGCCCTCAGTTCCCATCCCGGTCATCATCCACCATAAGGGCACTGGAGATCAGCGGGGAAAAAACCAAGAGGTGAGAGGTGGAAAGTGTTTGTTTCTTTAAAAGCAGATGATTTTTTTATGATCTTGCTAATCCTCCTTGCAGGGGTTTCATTGTGTTGCCAGCATTCAAAAGCTCCTTGGCTTTTGCAGACAGTGTGTTCTGGGGGGTTCCCAGCTCTCGGTGCATCCCTGCAGGCTTTTCTTTTTCTTTTCTGGTTTCTGTTACTCGACCTTAGCACTGACTGTTTCAGAGCAGAGATGTGGCTTCTGTTTGTAGACTTCAATTAAATCCTGCTGGAGGCATCTGGTATCAGGGATGGCGTGAACCCAGGCAACAGGCAAATGCAAAACCTTCTCTGTGCTTCCCTCCCGGGAGCCAGCCGCCGTTCTAGCACCCAGGGCTCAGCGTCGGGTCACGCCGCAGGAGGAAGGATGGATGGACCTGCGTGCTGTTTGCAGGGTGAAACACCGGCTCCCTTCTCAGTGAGATCTCTTGGATTGATTTTCATTTTTCTCTCCTGAGAAAAAGCCCTTGGGTTTGTTGTTCCTGCTGCTCTGAACTGTTACGTTTGATTTGCACAAAATGGCATCGCCTTGGGAGGACCTGAGCTGCTTGAGGGAGAGAAATTCATACTGTCCAATTTCAGGGGGTGCCGTTGTGCCCATGGCTCGGTCCTGTCCCTCTGCCGTGCCCCAGCACTGTGCCTGTTGGCTTTGCAGCACCCGTGCTGGGGGCGGCCGTGGCCAGCGCCTGGGAGGAGCAGGAGGAAGAACGGCTCTTGGGCCATCTCGGAGGGGGTTCTGGTGCTGTGAAATGTCCCTGGTGGAGCACCCCGACCCGCCGGTGACCGTGCTGGAGGCAGGGTGCATTGGGCTGGCGTGTCTGAGCTGTGGACCTGGGGCAGCGGATGTTCACGCAGGGGAGAATGGAGAGGCTGCACCCAGAAGAGGCGAGTGGACCCTGTGGATTTTGTGAGGAGGATGAGGGGGAGGCAGGACTTACTGAAGGAGCTAATCTCCATCTGCACCCAGGGCGGAGAGGATGAGCCTGTCCCCAGGCACCTTGCAACAGGCGCGTGGTGCTCAGAGCAGAGTCCCAGTGACTCCAAACTGGTACCTTCCTGCAGAACTGGTCCCTCAGCAGCATGCAGCAAGGTCCTTAGATGTGCTGGGGGGATAAATAGCGCTGCCAGGTGCTGGGAGGGGTTCCTGCCCGTTCTGGTGTGTGTTTTAGTGTTGGGTACGGTGGGCAGGAATTGCTTTATTTTATTTTGTTCAGCAGCACCCAAGGTCTGAAAATGGGAGCAGAGCTGCCAGTGTTGCTGCCGCTGCCTGTGCCCTTGGCACGGGTGGTGCCAGACACAAACCCAGCTCGGGGGGCACAGCCCCCAGCCAGGGGACACTGAGCCATGGAGCCCTGGGGGCTTCAGATCTGGGCACTTTAGGGCATGAAAGTCCCCTCGGTGAAGCATCCCAAAGCTTTTTCTGGACGTGCAGATTGGTTTTTTTACCCATCCCATCAGCACATGGCAGCAAGGTTGGGGCTGCCTCGGTGGTCGTGGGGATGTGGCCGTGTCTGTGCTGGGGTGGGGTAATTCCATGTCGATTCCCAGGCTTTCTGCTGGGCTCAGATGAGGCTGTTTGCAAGCCCAGAACAAAAGCAGGGGCTGTGATTGAAGCTGCTGGAGCCGCAGCTCTGCAGCAGACACCCAGGCAGTGCTGCAGCCCAGGCTCTGCAGACATCTTCCAGGCAGATTTCTTTCATCGCAAAAAGCCGAGATCTCCAGTCTGGCTTTGTTTCTGTGCAGGCAGACGCTTTGGTAAGCCCTGGAGTGGGGTCAGCACTTGGCCAAAATGTGCACTTGAGTCTAGAGAGGGGCTAGATCAAATCTCACCCGAGTGAGGAGCCACAGATGTTTCCATCCTCATCCAAACTACTGTTGGAGCGTGTGGCTGTGATCCAGCTTCATGGGATTTTTTTTTTTCCTAACATGCTGCCTTTCCTCACCAAGTGTCAGGAAATGTGCTCCCGCTCCCCGGCCGTAGGTTCTGGGGTATTTGTGGGATGGATGCTGCAGGATCGCGCCGCTTGGCTGGCTGGGCAGAGATGCTTTGTGAAGCCTGGGAAGGGAGCAGCATCAAATAGGGGGTGCACCTTCCACCCCACCGCCCCTTGGGGTGTTTCTTTGAGACTTGGTGCTGCTGGTTCGCTCTGAATCAGCTGCTTCAGTTCCTGCTTCCCTGGGGTGTCCCTGGCCACAGCACTGGTCACCCGGCCACCGCGGGCTCTCCCCTGGTTGGGGGTGTCCCCCATCATGGTGACACAGCTCACAGCTCTCCTCCTTTGCCTTTCAGGGCTGCCCAGGGAGACGGGGACTGGTGGGACCCAAAGGAGACAAGGTGAGGATCCAAGGAAATGTGGACGGTGTGGGATGGGGCGTAGGGTCCAGGGCAAATACAACAGAGGGTTTGGGTTGGTTTGGGTGGTTTTCATCACGAGGACAGTGTGAGCTTTTGCTGCTGCGGTCTGGTGGCTCTTTATGTGTGTTTGGAAGAGGAAAGAACTATTGTTCCTGGGTATTTTAAGCCCAGACTGTCTGGACAAGCTGCTGTCTTTCCTCTGAGCCACTCAGCAGAACAGGGAGATGCAGCAGCTTCAGCTCATGTCACCCAGAGGAGGGATGCTGGCGTGTCCCAAAGTCCAGCCCTGTGCTACATCCACCAAATCATTCTGGAGCGACATCTCTCAGGATGGGTCAGACCTTTCCTACTCCAGGCACCGGGTGCATGGCAGCCTGCGTGGCTCCGCTCAGTCTGCTGCGGCACCCAGCACTCCTGCACCAACAGACCCCTGGAGATGCTCTGGATTGATGGTGCTGCCTCAGTTTCCCTGTCAGTAGGACAGCAAATGTGCTCCTCACCACCTTGGCACAGCAGGTTCCATCTTTCCCAAGCTCTAGAGGGAGAAACTCGTTGCCCCACAAGTCACCCTGCTTCTGTGTGCGTTGGCTTCAGTACCTGGGGCGTTTGGATGGGTCTGGGCATGGACACGTGCATATGCAGCTCGTTCCTTTTCCTTTCCCAGTTGCCAGGGTTATTTAGATCTCAAGAGCTGGTTTGAGCCCAGGAATTATTGATGTGCCCAGACCCAGACTTTGCTCAGATGCTGATGTGAATCAGCCCGTGTCCAGCCTGTGGTGAGTGCTAAACCCCTGGCTGGGTTTAAGGAGCTGCTCTTGTCTCCTAGGGGTACCCGGGAGCCGTGGGGCGGACGGGCCCCCCGGGGGACCCAGGCCCTGTGGGCATCCCCGGTGTCCCCACCGTCGTCCTCTGGAGGAACTCCCGGGAGGACTGGCAGAGCTTCACGGTGAGTGGTGCCTGTGGTGGCGGGTGCTTGGGGACCTCTGCTCACACCCCCTGTGTGGGCACCCCTCTGCCCTGTTGGGATGGGAGCCGGGGGTATGGGTCGTGGTGGTTTATGATTCCTAATCTGTGGGGTTTAATATTTTACACTCTGGACTACGGTTTATTTCACCCCTTCCCTCCTCTCCCAGCCCATGGGGAGAACCTGTGCTGGGGGAGGCAGAGGGGGGATGCCAAGGAGAGAGGTGCTGCTCACTGGGGACATCTCCGCAGGCAATGTCCTTGGATGGATGGGGATCAGGGTGCCCCATTTCCCGCTGTGCTCACAGACCTATCCCACCTTGCCCTGGAACTTACTGGGAGATAATGGGTCCCCATGGTGCACACACCGGTGACCCCTCTGCAGGACAGGACCTGTGAGGAGGCAGGAGTGCTTCAGCTGATGCGTGACTGGCTGTAACATGCCCGAGGGCTTTGGTTTTGTTTGCTTTCTGCTTTGCTTGGGCATCCCTGCCGAATACAGATGCAAAGGTCGCTGATGTAGTTAATGGAAGAAAAAAAACTAAAGCCAGTGGCCATGGGGGAGGCGAGGAAAAGCAGCTCTCAGTCCTGTCTCTCCAGGGAGTGACCATGGGCAGCCCCAGCTTCCTCGGCCAGGTTCTGCCTTCTGGCAGCGCAGCCACTGCTGTGATTAAGCTTACTTTCAAACTCTCCCTCAAGCCTGGCGGGAGCTGGGCAATAGCTGAAGGCATTGGGTTTCTAATGGGTTTCTTTGCTGATCTGGGGCTGGAGCTCCCTCGAGCAGGGATGGAGGGATGCAGGGATCTAGGGATGCAGGGATCCTCTCTACACGGTGCCTCTGCAATGTCCCTCTGATGGGACTGCGGTGTGTCCGGACAACATCGGCTGCTCGGAGCGGATGCTGGGCAGGGTGGTGTGTGAGGCAAGAGAAATGGACCAGAAAGAGGCCCATTAAACTGGAAAAGGGGAGATTGAGATGAGATGTGAGGAAGAAATGTTTTCCTGTGTGGGTGGTGAGGCAGTGGCCCAGGCTGCCCAGAGAAGCTGTGGATGCCCCATCCCTGGAGGGGTTCAAGGCCAGGCTGGATGAGGCTTTGGGCAACCTGGGCTGGTGGGAGGTGTCCCTGCCCATGGCAGGGGGTGGCACTGGATGGGCTTTAAGGTCCATTCCAACCCAAACCATCCTGTGATTCTATGATAAACCAGGATAGGAGAGAGTGAGCTGGAAGCATTGTCTGGAAGAAGCCCGCAGTGCCAGAGAGCATTTCCATTCCTGCACCAGGGCCATCACCTTCTCCCAGGGCATTTGGGGCAGACATCAGCATAATCTATTAATATTATCCGAGCATGGTTACAGCACTTCGCTGGGCTGCTGTCTCTCCTTGCTCTGCACACTCAACCAGAATTGCATTTTTTTTTTTCTGCCAGCATTTTTAAAGGGACCTCAGGCTTTGTTCTTCCTTGGGCAGAAACATTCATACATCCATGCTGGTGGATGTTGCTGTAGACGGTGGTTTCTTTGGTGCCTAGGCGTTGGGAATGCTGGAGGGAGCAGACAGGAGGGAGCAGACAGTCTCGTCTGTTTTTGGGAAGCTGACGCTGGACGGCTGCTGGGGCCCTGGCCGCTGGCTCCCAGGGGTTTGTGTGCTGGCACTGGGCCCGGTGCTTTTGGCAAAGCGCCGATCTCGAGGGGAAGGCAGTGTCTGGTGAGGAGGACGTGGGGCACCCCAGCGCCTCGCTGGGCTATTGTGTCCGTGGCCGTCTGACCCCCGAGGGTGCTGGCGGCGGCGTTTTGCTCGGCAGTAGGAAATGAGAGTGCAAAGCCATGGGCTGGGTTTTGCTAATCTCTGTTGAGATAACGCGGGGGTGAAAAGCTGAGCGCTGGCTGCTGGGAGCCTGGGGGCTGTCTGCTTCTGCACCCCCCTGCAGCTGACGGGGTCTTGGGGCAGTGCTGCTCTTGTGAGCCAAGCGCTTGGGATTTGGGGATGCTGTTGGCTCAGCCTTTGGAAACACAAAGAGAAGCCACCTGGCAGGCCAGGGGATGTCATGCAGGATGGTGGACTGGGAAAGCAAGTGCCATCGGTGACCGTCCCCAAGCAGTTACGGTTGGTGGGATGCTCAGTGGCCTCTCCTGCTCCTTCCTGGTGAAACGAGCCTTCGCTGTTCATGGGAATTGAGCAAAACCAGCCCAAGGCCACTGGGATTCTGCCCCCAGCCCCTGTCCTGCGTTTTTGTTCATGATGGGTTGCCAGATGGTGGGTTTGCCAAGAAGCAGTCTCAGTGTAACTCAAGGGCAGGAACTGATGCTGCCTTGTTCTGGCAGCGTTGGGTTCGGTAGTGGTGGAGTCCCAGGACCCAGGGAAGGAGGAAGGAGATCTGGAGCTCCCACAGGGAAAGAAGGGCTGGTAATCTTAGAGCAAAAGAAAATATTGCTCCATGCAAAAAGAAGGAAACTTTGGGGGGGTTCCTGCTACTGAAAGATCGGCAGAAAACACCCCTCTGTGCCCGTGTGGCTGTATGGCCGTGGGGTGGGCTGGGGGGTGGTCACAGGGTGGGCTGCAGGCCATGACTGGCTCCGTGTCGGAAGGGTTTTCCCTGCCCCGTTCTCAGGCTGGAATTTTACAGGACAGATCCACGCACTCCCCATCCTCCATCCCCTCTGTTTGCTCACGGTCCCTGTCCCCATCGTGCCGCTCCCCTGCTGCCCAGAGCAGCATCGAGCAGAGCGATGGCTGTTTCCTGCT
>NW_010138778.1:53047-55180 GCF_000699245.1 Pterocles gutturalis
AAATTGCAGAAGGCAATTAATTTCTCTCCCCTCTCCTTGGTGTCTGGTTCTCCAAAATAAGAGTTCACATCTCCTGTGGGATTATTTTTTTTCTCCCTTTTTAAAAGGTTGATTTTTTTTTTGAAGCCTAATGAAATAATATCCTGTCCTGAGTGAACCTGAGTTCACTAATTCCCGAAACAAGGCAAAAGCATTGGCCATGCTCCAAGCCCCCCAAAAAAAGTTTTTGTGAGCAGCTTTTGAGGGAAATGAGAACTGGCTGGACAAGAAAGCAGTGGCCTGGCCCGACAGGCTGGCAAGGACAGCACCCGATCACTCTCGGTAATCAATTCGGGATCAACTTGAAAGGAGCCGAGATGCCTGGTGCAGCATTAGAGCCGGTGAAATGCATCCATCCATCATCTGTCCCCGAGAGCCCCCGCTCGTTACTGGAAATACTTCCATATGTTGTTGAAAGGTCTGTGTTTCAAGAGCCCCGCTCGTTACTGGAAATATTTCCATATGTTGTTGAAAGGTCTGTGTTTATTTTTGGTAATGGGTTCCTTGGCTTTTTCCCTTCTTTCTCCTTGGGTATCGAAAGATGGATCTTTGGAGGAGGGGGTTTCCCAGGGCCCCCGAGGCTGAAGCTGGGGAGCACATGGGAATTGTGCCCCTCTGGCTGCTTGGATTGGGGTGAGGAGCAAGGAGGGGCTTTTCTGAGCCTTTGGTGCAAGCCAGGCTTTGGGGAACCGCCCGGGGCCATATGTCTGGCCTCACAGTGAGGAGGAGGAGGAGGAAGGCCAGAGTTTGTTTCCAGAGTGTCTGCGGTTCGTGCTGCTGGGAGGGCAGGAGGATGGCTGGTAGCTGGAGATAGTTTTGTTTTCTGGTGTCTCCCAGAACTTGGGGAAGCCTGGCTGGAAGGGTGAGGAAGGGAGGCTGCGCTGGGAGTTTCAGACCTCTGTGCTGGCTTTGAAATACACTGGGATGAGCTGGGGCTGCAATGGGGTTAGCCCACCCTCTGGCTTTTGGGTGGGTTTTGTCCTCTCTGTGGTCGTCTGGTCTTCTGAAAAAGTGGAGGTGCAGGGAAGGTTGGTTTGCTAGGAACAAGGAGAAGGCTTGATGGCCATGACTGCCAGAGCATCTCTTCCTCTGGGGCTGGGCGGGATGAGGTTTCCCACCCGGGACAAACTGCGATGTCAAGCAGCTGGATTTAGTCCAGCCTGGGCTAAATGTGATGGTACCTGTGCTCGCCCACAACAAGTGTCCAACCTCTCCACATGCAAGACTTTTTCTGGTGTCCCAAGGATGCTGCGGCATCCATGGGAGGGCTGAATTTCAGCAAACTTCAGAAGAAGTGGGCTCTCCATCTTAATTTGCTAATGAGGCCAGTGGTTCCTTCTCTCTTACACATTGCCCTCAGATGAAGCCTTCTCCTGTGACTTGCACACACATAGTATAAAAAAAAAAAAAAAAATTAGAGGACGGGTGCATTGCTGTGTTTTCCCAAGCAACAGAAGAAAGACTTTGAAGCCAGCAAAAAGGGATTTGTTTTTTGTTTTGTTTTGATTTTTATGTTTTGCTTTTTTTCCCCATTCTCCTTTCAGCAATCATCGTTCTACCAGCTCCTGCATGCAGGCTGGCCGGTGAGTATCGCTGGTCAGTAGCTTTCTGTGGTTCGTCCTCACCTTGCTCAGCTGGGTTTTCCTCTCCGAGCTCTTCAGCAGTGAGATCTGTTTTACCGATGCTTCTCTTCTTCTTTTATCCAGAGAAAACCTGGAGCCCCTGGGCCCCCAGGACATCCAGGGAAAACAGGAGCACCTGTAAGTGAGAAAAGTCCCCGTGTCCCCTCCGCAACTGGGGGCTGCTTGGCCCCGCTGCCACCCTGCCTGGCCTGGGGCAGCTTGCGGGGTCCCTGTCCCCAGTCGCTTGCAGGGTCCCTGTCCCCAGTCGCTTGCAGGGTCCCTGTCCCCAGTCGCTTGCAGGGTCTGTGATTTGATCCTTGTTTGTTTGCAGGGACCCTGCGGAGATCCGGGGGAGCCGGGCGAGAAGGGTCAGCGGGGGTACACGGTGAGTGGGGGTGCTGGGGGCACCCTGGCTGTGGCAGGGCAGGGGACTTGGCTGCAGGGACAGCCCAGCTTGGAGAGGCTGAGTGTG
>NW_010138778.1:55208-55458 GCF_000699245.1 Pterocles gutturalis
CCCTGCACCTCCTGGATCAAACCCTGGAGTGCCCTGACAGTCGGGTTTGCTGCTGGTTTGGGAGCTGTGCAAGGAAAAAGTGCCTGGTTTGAAGGGTCATGGAAGGTGATGTCCCTGTCCTCTCTGCGGGGACCTTGCTGGGGTGGCAGGGGAGGCTCTCCACAGCGGGCTCGTTCCCCTCACCAGGTCCGTGCTGCACCTCCTCTCGTCCTGTGCTTGCAGCACCCGGCTGTAGTGGGTGCAGGGGCTC
>NW_010138778.1:55489-61700 GCF_000699245.1 Pterocles gutturalis
CACCATCCCTTTGGGTGCTGGACTCTGCTGTGTGTCACCCGGTGCCCTCCCAGGCAGGTGGGCTTGAGCTGGCAAGGTTGTCCCAAAAGTACCTGTCCTTTTGTCACCCTCTGGAAACCACCCACCTCCTTCCCCGTGGCTCTGGCCGAAGGGATGAGCGAGCTCTGCCTGTGCTCTGTGATGTACAGTGTGTCCTTGTGGGACCTGGCCACCTCCCCTGGGACCGAGCGAGCACAGCTGCCTGCAGGGTCTGGGTGCCACGTGGGTGGAAGGAAAGGAGAGCAGATGTCCCCATCTCCCAGCATCACAGGAGCTTCCCACCTGCCCTCCCCTCCGTGCTCACTGGTACCCAGCCGTCGTGGGAAGAGCTGGCGCATCCCAGGTCTTGTCCCTGTCAGCAGAGCCCGTGCGCAGGTGTCCCCCAGCACCTCCTGCCTCTTGCTCCTTTGTCCTGGGTGCTGCTGGGCTGCTCCGAAGGGACATCAGCACTCCATCCCCACTCCTCATCTCCCCGCTCACCCGTGGAGCAACAGTCTTCCTTCAGCCCTCCCACGGTTCCCATCCTGTGCAGCATCTCCCGAGCAACCTTACCCACAGTGCCACGGTCCCCTTGGCTCCCTCTCAGCAATGACCTTCCTTTCCTCCTGCCATCTTCTTTGTCATCGTGTCTTCCTCCCCAAAATTGGGGTGGCTTTTCCCCTGGCTTGAGAAGAGGAGCAGAGGACAGGCTGGGCTCCTGTGGATCGATGCTGAAGGAGGATTCGGATGGGCTGGGGAGCAGGATGCAGGCTGGCTCCTGGTAGCTGTGTTGGACCTTTGAGTCCCCAAAGCTCATGGAAAGTATGAGTCAATATTTTGGGCAAGAAACACCTCTATGCCATCAGGCGCTGTGTGTCTGCTCTCCATCACCCGTCCTGCTCCCGGGTGTCGTGTCACCCCCGGCCCCACTCCCTTGCAGCAGGGGGACACCCCAGGGACAGGGTTTTACCAGCTGCCAACATCTGGAAGGCGTCACTGACTGTGTTAAGCTGTTTGAATGTAAACACTGGAGTCTGTCGGCGCAGCTTCACCAAAAGGTGCCAAAGTTGTTCTCTGTCTTCTTATAAACAGGATCTGCGAGGGAGGCAGCAGTTCGGGGGGGGATGAGCACAGGAATGGAGAGGAGCAAATTTTTTCCAGCCATCACAGCCCATCTGCAAGCCTGATGTCTTGGGTTTGGGAGACTGTCATGGCTGCAGCCCTGTCCCCAGCCCCCTGCTCTTGCTTTGGCATCTGCCAAAAGGCTTTGCCTGGAGGGTTTCTAGCAGTGAAAACTCAGCTTTGGACTCAACTCTTGACCAGTCTGGAATGGTTTTTGCTAAGGTTCACGTTTGTACTAGACCTTGGTCCAAGAGGTCTTTGATGCCCGTTCAGGCTCCAGCAGGTCTCTGCTGATCAGGGCAAGGAAGAGGAGGAGGGATTTCATCCACCTGCATCAGCCCTTGGGTACAGGGTTGGGTTGGGTTTGGTTTGCCCTCGGTCTGTTTTGCATTTGGCCCATCTGCTCGGGCTTGGCTGAGGGTACAGCGCAGCCCAGGTCTCTTTCTTGCAAAATGGCAAATTACAATAAATATTCCCCGAAGCTGGGAGTGGAAGTGGGATGAAGCAAAACTGCTGGCTTTTGGGGTGGGTCATGGCCACTGATGGGCATGGGGGATGTGTGTGGCTGGCTGTGCGACACTGAAGCCCTTGGGAGAGGGAGATGGAAAAGCAAACCTCCCCAAAACAAGCTTTTCTATTTTCACAAGTTCACTTGAGCAGTAACTGGGGCCACTGCATCTTTCTGCCCTTCCTTCAAACTCTGACTTTACAAACTAAACAAAGTCCAGTTTTTGGACTTGATCAAATGTTCCAAAATTTTTGAGAAGTCCAAACAATCAAAGGGATTTGCAGTGAAATGTCTTCTCTCTGTTCCAGGCTGTTCTTTACCCTGCCTTAATTCAGAATTGCCAGTGAGCAAGGGGTAAATAAATAAAGCTTCCTCTAAGCTTTGGCTGGTGATGCCCAGCCCAGAGGATCTGCTCAGGCTCTTGCCATGTGGAAAGGCTCAGAAATGGCTTTGAGCATGAGCCCCAGAGCTGAGGAGCAGATGCAAAGGGCTTTCACTTGACCTTCTCCTGATGCATTGCTGCTTCCCTGTTTGCTGCTGTGTTTCTTGCTGTACGGCTGCTGGTTGTGACTCTCCCATGGTTCTGGTCACAGAGCCTGGGCAGATCCACATGCCCAGTGCTTGCAACACCTGGATACCTGATGCTTCTCCCCCCACCATCCCTCCCCATCTCCCTGCAAGGTGTTTAGCAGGTATCGCTGCAAAAGCACGAGGCAGGCAGAGCTCAGCGTTTAATTTATCGCTTTCATAATGATGTGGATTTTTTTAAATTTCCCACGCTTGCCTTTTTTTTCCCCAGGGTGAACCTGGGCTGCAGGGCTTGCCGGGACGCGTGGGTTACCCTGGCTCGGATGGCTTCCCTGGGCTGGACGGCAAACCGGGGCCGTGGGGGCTGCCAGGAGAGCAGGTGAGCCACGGGCAAGCGGGCAGGACCACGGCATGGCCAGCATCAGGTGGGGAACCTGCAGCCCCAGGCAGGAGACACAGGGCTCCTCGTGCTGCTGCTCTTTACCTCCGCTTGCCTCCTTTAACTACAACATTCTTCCTAAGCCTACAAACCCAGGAATTCCTAGATTAGTGCCTCAAGCTTGATGCTTCCCAAAAAAAAGGGCTGTAGAACATTGCACATGGGCATTAAGGTGCAGCTGGGATACCCCAGTGCTGGGCATGATGAGGGCTGGGCGGCTCTTCTGCACCTGGACCCCCCGGTTGCTTTTACAGGAGAAAATAATGAGGGAGTATAAAGAAGTGAGAGCAATCACGGACTGCCTGGGGAGTGTCCAGGCTGTGAACCAGGTCTCTTGGTGGTGGGATGGTCTCTGCCCTCATCCAGACCCCTGGCAGCCATCCCTGGGCAAAGCGCTGGGCTGGAAGCTTTCTGGGGGGGCTTCTGGAGGATGGTGACAGGGACTGAGAGGTTTGGGGCTCAAGGCAGCACCCCCAGGAGCCTGCACCGGGGTGGTCATGGGTGGGGGGCAGCTGCTGTGGGGAGGGGGCAGCAGGGCTGGGGCTGGACATGGGTGGGAGGCACGGGGCAGCCCCCCAGCACCCCCACTGCTGCCCCCTCCTCCCTCTCCCCAGGGCCTGCAGGGCTTCCAGGGTGACCGGGGACCGGCTGGCGAGAAGGGAGAAGAGGTAAGCTGGCCATCGCTCTGCTGTGGGCACGATTCGGTACCAGCCCCACTCCCAGGATGTACACTCAATGCCAGGCAGTAAGAGCTCTTCGTTACTGGTTTCACTGGTACTGCACCAGCACTGCCGGTACTTGTGTCCCCCCAGCCTGCGGGCACACCTGTGCCAGCCTGCTGTTGCTTTACGGCGAGGGATGCCCTGTTTTTCAGCCCCCAGTCTTTTTAAGCTAAAATGTTTAAAGCTGTTCTAGAGATTTCGGCACGGAGCTCCTCCGAGGTCTGATCATACTGGGGTGTTTGAAATCCGGTTTCTTCTTCAGCAGCAATCCCATGTGGTTTATCATGTGTCTTTTCAGACCCATACTTAGTACCCTCTTACCCATGTGCATCATCCCAGTATCCACACGGGGAATCCCTTGCCCTTGGGCTGAGCCTCTGCACTCGAGCACTTGGCAGCTGTGGGCATGTGGAGCTTTGCACAGCTCGCACCAGCCTGTGGTAGCTTTTAATTTTCTTCTCCACCGCTCAGGGCACCGTGGCATCACCCAGGTGATGGGCACAGCCTGTCCCTGTGCCCCATCCCAGCCCTGCGGGCGCTGGGACACCTCCATGTTGCCATCGTACGTGGCGTGGTGCAACCCTTGCTTGGGACAGAGGAGCGGAGTAGCCACAGCAGGGTGGCACTGTGCTGGGGACAAGCAGCCAGGGTTCTGCTGGGGAGGGGTTTCCTGGGGCTGCCCCATTTAGCACAAGCTGGAAGGTCCCCATCGCCGTGCACGGCACCAATGGTCCTTCAGGGGACAGCAGCCACGTTCCAGCTCCTCATGTTCCAGCTGGGCTCACGCACCCTTCTGGTTCCCGTTTCAGGGTTTCCTGGGTGACCCTGGACCAGTTGGGGAGAAAGGCGAGAAGGGAGCGAAGGTGAGGGTGTCTGTCCCTGCCTGGGTCGAGGGAGGGGTCGCTGCTTCCCCACCATGGCCACCCAGCCCCGGGTCCCGCTGTCCTCCACGGCTCAGGCTGCTCTTGGCTTTTCCAGGGGGAGAAGGGAGAAAATGGCCTCCCTGGTCCTGCCGGGCTTCACGTGAGTGAGGGGGGAGCCTGGGGTGTCTGGGATGCTCCTTCCCTCCATCCCCTTTCTTCAACCACCCCCTTTGCTCCTCTGCCATGGCTCCAGCTCCATCACTCCATCTCCTGGCTTGGGGCAGAGCCCTCAGGGGTCGCTGCCTGGCCCCTCCTGCAAGGGATGGGACAAAGGCAGCTGCCACCCCAGGGTGGGCACCTCGGGGTGGGCACCCCACTGACACCCCACTCTGGCTTCTCTCCCAGGGGATGTCGGGTCTGAAGGGTGCCACAGGCTTCCAGGGCCCTGTGGGGCTGGAGGTGAGTGCTTTTGATTTCTCTGCATCACCAGCACCCCTCCAAAGAGGTGCTGGAGCCTGCAGCTCCCCCTGGGAAGATGGGTCTGGGGAGGGAGGGCTGGGGCTGTGCAGTCACATCCGAGGAAGAAATCTTTTCCTGTGCGGGGGGTGAGGCAGTGGCCCAGGTTGCCCAGAGAAGCTGTGGATGCCCCATCCCTGGAGGGGTTCAAGGCCAGGCTGGATGAGGCTTTGGGCAACCTGGGCTGGTGGGAGGTGTCCCTGCCCATGGCAGGGGGTGGCACTGGATGGGCTTTAAGGTCCTTTCCAACTCAAACCATTCTGTGTTGGAGGCAGGAGCTTCCCCTTGCCTCCAGCATCTCCTGCATGGGCATTTGCATCCCAGCTTGTCCTGGCAGGCGATGATGAGAAATGAGCCTTTGCAGAGCACATTGCACAGCGGTTGATTTTAGCTGACCACCTTCAGCTGAGATGAATCCCAGGCTGACAGCACCTGGGTTTTTCCGTGCTGCTCTCAGCATGCCGATAGCTCAGCTGCTGCCACGTCCTTGGGAGGCAGCTCAGGCAGGGAAGGGATTGCAGAGGATTTAAAAGGCAAATTGAAGTGGTTTGGTGCTGGATGGAAGCACTTTCTGATATGAAGGGAGGGGGGAGAGCCAGGGGCTGGCCAAGGAGTTGTTCAGAGGAACATCAAGTAGATGGTGCAAAGAAAAAGAGAATTTGGGATGTGAATTTGAAAAGGAGAGAAAGAAAATCGGGTTAGAAAAATGGCATCCTTTCTCTCCTGCTTCAGGGAGAAGGTGGTTCAGCGGGTACCCCTGGTCCTGCCGGCCCTGTGGTAAGTCACAGCTTTTGGGGTCAAACTGCTGCTGAAATGCAGGCGGTAGGTGGGCAGGGGGTGCTGCTGCTGGCTGGCTCCAGCAAGAGTGGGGCAGGACCTCTGTGGGCAGGCTGGGGTGTACCATGACATCCTGCTCAGCTCCATCCCTTGTGCTGATTTACACCTGAAAATGCTACCAGCTCAAAATGCAGCCTCCTGGTACTGGGGGGCAAAATTGCAAAAGGACAAATGGTGTTAAAACTCAATGCACACCAGTAAAGCCCCCCCAGCATCCCCTCTAGTCCAGGGCATCCTCTGCCACCCCGGGAGATGCCTGGGGGGGCCCCATCCTCTCTCTTCTTGCGGGGTGCACATGGCTGCAGGGCTGAGCACACTGTCACCCTGCAGGGAGAGCCCGGCCAGCCGGGAGCGATGGGGTGCCGAGGTGTCAATGGCTCTCAGGTGGGTCTGCCCTAGTATTTCCCCTTTGCTTTTGGGGATTTTCCATCCGCTGTGCTCACCCCATCCCTTCCTTGCGCTCTCCCCAGGGAGAAATGGGTCCTCCCGGCTTGCCTGGCCCCCAGGGACCTAAGGTATGTTGGGGTGTCTTGGTGGGGGTGTTGGGATGGGAGGGGTCTGCTCCAGCTGGGCTGTGATCTCAGACCACCCCAAAATCTGCAAAGCAGCTGAGATGGGGGTGGGAATCCCTTCTGTACCCCCGCACAGCAGTTTGGGG
>NW_010138778.1:61771-64254 GCF_000699245.1 Pterocles gutturalis
ATGTGTGCAGGGATTTGGTTCTAGCGCCAGCTCCTCATCCCCTGCTGCTTTGCAGGGACCACAGGGCTTGCAGGGGAGACGCGGCCCCCCCGGCCCCAGGGGTGTGCAGGTAAGAGGGTGCTGTCCCTGCTCAGAGCCCACTGAGGTGCAGGTCTGTGCCCCCAGCGCACTTGCTGGAGGACTCGTACCCATGTGCTTGGCAAAGGGGCACAAGGACTTGACCTTGAGAGTGCTTCTGGCCCCCCGGGAGCAGTCTGGGGGTGGGAGGGGCTGTGCCCGTGGGCAGGTTGCTCCTGCAGCCCCTGCTCTGGGTGGGATGTACAGGTTGGGGGGGGCGAGGGAAAGGGTGAGCTGATGGGGATGTGGTCCCCAGAGTGTGATGGGCATTTCCTCGGGGGCTGGGCAGGGTTCCTCTGGGCTGGGGTCTCATCCTGGAGCAGGACAGCAACCAGCATCCCTCCATCCCTCTCCTCTACACCTCCCAACGCCTTTGCTTTTCCCCAGGGTCTGGCTGGGACGGAGGGGTTCACTGGCCCCAAAGGAGACACCGTAAGAGCTGCTTGCTGTCTGGTTTTGACCTTGGTGGGGATGAAACCTGGGCTGGAGGGACCCAAGAGGTGGGATGAGGTGTCCCTGCCCCTGCTTTCAGAAGGGAGAGGGGATCGGTGCTCACAGATGAAGCCTGGATGTCCTCAGCAGCCTGGGGAGGGGATGCGGTGGGGCTGGGTACTTTGCCCAGTGTGGTACCATCTCATCCCACACTCCTCTTGCAGGGCACAGATGGTGTCCCCGGGGTGAGGGGACAGCTGGGACAGGAGGGCCCAGGGGTAAGTCCATGGGAGCGGGTGGCCGGGTGCGGGGTGCCCTTGTCCTCCCCCTCGCAGTGCCCCAAAGCGCAGCAGGGGAATGCCCTGCTCCCCCTGCCACCCCCAGCCTCCCACAGTGTCTGCGACACAAGGGCTGGTGGGGATGACAGCCATGTCCCTATGGCCACGCTCCTCCAAACCCCAAACCTCCTGACTCTGCTGTCTGCAGAGATCTTTATTTTTTCCCCCATGGATTTTCCAGCAGAGATGCTCCAGCCCATCATATCCCTTCCCTGGTGCATAGTCAGGTGCACCTCTTTTCCCAGGGGGTTTGGATGCTGAGCTGCCCTTTCCAAAGGGTAGCAAGGTGGGTGGGGGGAGCCTGGGGAGGGATCTGCATCCCCTGGTCCCTGTTGGGGAGCAAATCCCACTGAGGCATCAGCAGCAGCAACATTGCAGAGCTCAGCCAGCGTCTCCTGTCATCATCTTCCCATCCCTGCAGCGTGGGAGGGATGTCAGCGCCTTCATGAGTGGATGCAACATTTTCCTTTAAATGCAATATTTTTCTTTTTTTTTTTCTTTTAACTCACATTTTTGTTTCCCTCTGAAGGGGTTTATTGGACTGCCAGGTTCCAAGGGCACCCAGGGAGAGCAGGTGAGTGCTGGCACCCACACTGTGCCTGGCTGGGGATGCAGGAGAGCCGCGTTAGAGCAGCCCAAAGCACCAGCCTCGTGTTCTTTGCTTGTGTTTGGACTTGACATTTGGGTGGCAAACACAGTCATTTGGGAAGGCAGAGCTGCAGCTGAGCTTGCGTTGCTATAAGGGGAACATTCAGACATGATGGCATGTCCTAAGTTATCGTCTGCTGTGGGGAGGCAGCGAGGGCAGTGGGGGTGCTGTAGCGTGCGTTAAGGGATGCAGCAGCCAGGACAAGGTGCTCGTTGTTGTGCTGCTATCAGGACGGCGCAGCTGGGATGCCACCACCAGCAGCTGCAGGCATCCCGCCTGCCAGGGGAGCTGGGGGGGTGGGATTGTCACAGGGTGCTGGGGACACGGTTTGGTGGGGACTGAGCCCCTGTGCGTGCAGAGCACATCCCGCGCATACCTGCACCCAGCTCCAAAAGGCCCATTGGGAGCAAAGCCCCTGATCTAAACTGGGCAAAACTTTCTCTGATGCTGAAATTAGATCACAGCACGCTTTGGTTGCGAGGAATGGCATAACGTGATGTCCTGAGTTACCCCCACCTCTGTGGCTCTTGCAGGGCTGTCGGGGTCCAGGTGGAGCCAAGGGAGACCTGGGAGCCAAAGGAAACAAGGTACCACGTGCCCAGGCTTGTAGGGGGATTCCTCAAGCCGCTGCCTCTTCTGTTGTTCAAATGTGGGATTTTCCAGCTGGTGGATGGGTGGTGGGGATGTCCAGGGACCCAGGGGCTTTGATTTCAGGGACGGTGAGAGCTGGCCATCCCACCACACCGCTGCCCCTGCTCCATCCTTCCTCACTCCATCTTGCTTTGGCTGTTTAAAAATGTTACCGTGCCCTGTTGGTGGTGCCCCAGGGATGCTCTCGGGGAGGGTCATGGAGGGTTCACCCAGAACAGCCTCATACTGGGGGTGTGAGAGTCGGGGCAGCGAGCGGTGGGCTCCCCAGGGGGCTCCTGCCCTGGCACCGCTGTTCC